>NC_034596.1:51287822-51292885 GCF_900095145.1 Mus pahari
AAGAGCCGGGCGTGGTGGAGCACGCCTTTAATCCCAGCAGAGGCAGGCAGATTTCTGAGTTCGAGGCCAGCCTGGGCTATACAGAGAAACCCTGACTCGAAAAACAAAACAAAACAAAAACCCAAAAAACCAAAAATAAATAAATAAATAAATAGAAAGACCCTCACCTGGTACGGGATTGAACAGTACCTGCTCTAAAATGTGTGTCCACCCAGAACCTGTGAATGGAAACAGAGTGGAAGAAAAGCCATTATAGAAATAACTAACTTAAGAGGGGGGTCATACTAGAACAGGATGAGCCCCAAGTGTGATATGATTAGTAGCCTTATTTTTAAAAGGGGAAATTTGAATAAAGACATAGACGCAGGACGTCACATGTTATCAGAAGCAAAGACTGGATGACTGAAGTGACAACCCGAGTAGCAAGAGCTGTTGCAAACCACCAAGCTGGACATGGCCAGGAGGAACCTGTCCCACCAGTGGTCAAGAAGAACCTGGCTCTGCCAGTACCGTGACTGCAGACTTCTCCAGTACATGGGGCAACCAATGTCTGTTTCTTTTTCTGAGGCAGGATTTTGTGCTAGGATTATAGAGTGCCCTACCACACCTGCTCCGGGACAGCAATTTTGTAGTTTTAAACTATTTGGTCTGTGACAGTAAAGTGCCACACGTCTCAGTCTGAGGAAATCAATAGAGCCTCGATTGACTGACTGACGTGCATAGTGAAGTGCTATTAGCATGCCCCTTGCTGTCCTTAAGCTCTTTCTAGAGTCACACGGATCTCATGGAGCGGATGTCTAGTCCACTTCCTCTGGGAAGATTACAGCCACAGTTCTCTTGATTGACCTGAGGTATCCACTGGTTTTCCCAATAATAAATAGCTGGGGGAAAACTAATCGGCTCCCAGCTCCTCCCATTACATCTACGAACTCAGAGCCCAAGTTCCCGGAGTGACTTTTCGGTCACTTGCAGGTCTGTGTAGAAGTCATTCTGGGAGGGATTCTCCCAGGTGGTTTTCATGGCAGGTGCAGCCAGCAGGGGGCTGTGTGCCCGGTCACACCTCTCAGGTGTTCCCAGGAGCTAGTGACACTTCAACCATGAACTCTGCTTTCCAGAGCTTCTCCCAGTTCCAAAGAGAGCACTGTCTTCAGATCCTTTACCTGGTCAGGTCCTTGGCGCCTCAACCTTACTGTTACCCATATGTATCTCATCATTTGATCACTTGTACCTTATCACCTGAGCCAGTGTATCTTATCGTTTAATCAACTGTATCTTATCACTTGATGACGTGTATCTTAGATACAGTTGGATGAGGATAGCAATTTACCTCCATGGCCCAACCTCCTAACCCACAATCCCAGTTTCATCATAAGGAAAGCACCAGGCAAGTCCAGGTTGCAGGGCGATCTACAAACTACCCATCCAGTATTCCTCGAAACTGCCCAAAACAAAGTCTGTTCATGACACTGCTGCAGCCCAAAGAAGCTTAAAGCAGACATGATGATTTAACAAAGTGCAGACTCCTTAAAGGATCCCCAGACAGAAAAACAAAAACAAAAAACAAACAAACAAAAAACTTGATAAACACAAAGAACACCTGAATATAGTTAAGATTTTAATAATTATGCATCAATAGTAGCTTATTAGCCAATTAGTATGAAAACTAAGATTTAATAATAGAAACTACATGCAGGGTATAGGGAAATTTCCATACCATCTGGGCTATTTTGTTTATTTGGTTGGTTGGTTGGTTTGGTTTTTTGTTTTTTGAGACAGGGTTTCTCTGTATAGCCCTGGCTGTCATGGAACTCACTCTGTAGACCAGGCTGGCCAAGAACTCAGAAATTCACCTGCCTCTGCCTCCCAAGTGCTGGGATTAAAGGCGTGCACCACCTCTGCCTGGCATCTGGACTATTTTTATGTAGATAAAACTACCTCAAATTTAAGTTTACTCTTAGAATCTACATGATTGTCAATGTAAATGAGGGTAGGGCCGTTAGGCACTGCCATGTTTGTGGGATCCCCTATTCCCCTCTCAATAATGAAAATACTGGTAACTCTACCCACTCCAGTTTCCTAATCACTAGAATTCAAGGAACTAGCCACATTTTCGACAACAGAGAGGGACAAAATCTATTTTATTCTTTCCCCGGTGCTCTAGAGATATAAAAATAAAGCCACAGTGCATAGAGCAATTGTCACATTAATCTTGTGCTTGAGTGCAGGGATGAGCCCAGAGCCTCCCATATCCTAAGCAAGTCCTCTACCATTGAACGTCTCCCCAGCCCTAAATTTTAACATTGCCCTATCACAAAAATATGACCCCCTAAGTTGTTTGAATTTTTGCTGCTGCTGTTGGTTTTGGTTCTCAAGACAGGATTTTTCTGTGTAGCCTTGGTTATTCAGGAAGTTGCTCAGTGGATTAGGCTGGCCTTGAACTCACAGAGATCTACGTGCTGGAATTAAAGGTGTTTACCACTACTGCCGGACTTGTTGGGATTTTTAAAAAGATTTATTAATTTTACATGTATGTGTGCATATACATGTGATTCAGGTGCCTAGGTTGGCCACAAGCATTGGTACCTCTGCAGCTAGGGTTACAGTCATGAGCAGCCTGGCATGAATGGTAGGAATTGAACACAGGTCCTCTGCAAGAGTAGTATGCATTTGTAACCACTGAACCATCTCTCCAATGCCCCCCAAGTTTTCTTTCCCACTACAGGGTCAGCATAAACCCCATCTTGTCTACAGTGGTAATGATAACTCTACTGTGAATCAAAGCTACATGGCCAGGCTGTCTGAGACCTGTTGAACCTCTCTGCTCAAGGCTTTCTGATGCATAAGGCCTGGAACAAGACCCGGAGGATTTGCATCTGTAGCTAGTCCCCCCACCCCCATCCTCCTCCCCCGTTTCTGCTGCTGGTGGTGGTCCAGGAGCACAATTCGAAAAAACTCGCTGGTGTAGAATCCCCTTTAATTCTTACTTTTCCTTCTTCTTGGAATGGCTCTTTACATTTAGAGTCTCGTTCGTCTAAAATGCAGTCAATATTTATCGGGGTCATAGTCACATACTGTCACACTCAAAGATTTCAGCAATGAGCATAAGCAGCAAGACTCCTGTTCTCACAGCACTTAATTTTAGTTATCAGAATATAATAACCAAACAGACCACAGCAAGAACTCTGAGAGGGATAAAGAGAATGTATATAAAGAGAATGTAAATAAATGTAACCAAGAGCAGGTGTGTGAAAACTTATCGTATGCTCGCCTATTCTCCGTTGTTTGTTTGTTTGTTTTTTCCTTATAAAAACATTTAATTGGGGCTGGCTTACAGGTTCAGTCCATTATCATCAAGGTGGGAGCATGACAGTATCCAGGCAGGCATGGTGCAGGCAGAGCTGAGAGTTATACATCTTCATCCAAAGGTTGCCAGTGGAAGACTGACTTCCAAGCAACTAGGGTGAGGATCTTATGCCCACACCCACAGTGACGCATGTACTCCAACCAGGTCACACCTATTCCAACAAGGCCACACCTCCAGATGGTGCCACTCCCTGGTCCAAGAATATACAAACCATCACATTCCACTCCCTGGCCCCCATAGACTTGTTCAAACACATGAGCCTGGGGGGGGGGGATACTTAAACATAGCATAATGCAAAAATGCATTTAGTCCAACTTTCAAAGTCCTCATAGTATATAGTAGTCTCAACAATGTTAAAAGTCCAAGGTCCCTTCTGAGATTCATCCAATCGCTTAACTGTAATCCTCAAAGAAAGACAGGAAACAAGCTGGGCAAACTCCAAACCCTGCATTTCCATGGCTGATGTCAAAGCGGTCTTCAGATCTCCACTCCCTGTTAGCAGTTTTCCTCACCATGTATCCCATGGCTCTGGCACCATTAACATCTTTGGGTCTCCAAGGCAATTTCAATGTTACAGCTTCTTGTTTCAGTGTCTGGGAATCCACTTGATCTTTTGGGCTCCTCCTAAGGGCTGGCATCACTTCTCCAGCTCTGCCCTCTATAGCTCTAAGCTCAGGTTGATCCACTCTACTGCTGCTGCTGTTCTTGTTGATCATCCCATGGTACTGACATCTCCAATACACTGGGGTGTTCCACTCCAACTAGGCTTTACCAATAACCTCTCATAGGCTTTCTTCATGGTGCCAAGCCTCAAATCCTTTGCATGACCCCTTCAGTCCTGGGCCATTGAAAGACTCCCAAAGGGAGACCCTCACTCGAGTCTTGGGATGGCTGCGGACCCCCAGGGACTCACAAGAGACCTAGCTTGATGCAATTACATGAGGCTTTATTCGGGGAATGCCAGAGCTCTGGGGACCACTCCTATCCCATGCAGCTGAGGCTGCACCTTCTCCAATGGCCTTCCAGGACCTCTCACAGTGCCAAGCCTCAGCTGCTCTGCATGACCCCTTCATGCCTTCAAAACCAGTACCACCTGGGTGACTCTTACACATTACCAAGTCCAGCCACAGCACAAGGTTCAACCTTGGCTATCTCTGGAACACAGCTGCTTTTTGCTCCCAGAAAACACTTCCCAGAAGATTTCACCTCAGTGATGCTGGTTTCTTCTTAATCATTGCTAATTTCTTAGCTCCAGCTGACCAGCATCAATTGTACCAGTAGTTCCTTCCATTCTTAACTCTAGAGCCAGGGCCACATGGCTGAAGTTGCGGAGTTCTGCGGCTTGCAGGAACTAGAACATGACCCCCTTGTACTATCACTTTATCACTGGCTTTGTTTTCCAAATCCTTCACTGCCTAAGCTTGGCTGTCCTGGATCTTGCTCTGTAGATTGACCTTGGACACAGAACAGCATGCCTGTCTCCTGGGTGTGTACCTCCACGCCTGGATCTAAATTTAGCTGGGTAGGATCTTGCCCCAAGGNCCCACTCCCTTAATCTGCTATCTCCTAGAACACAGGATTTTGCTCCATTTCACTTCCTGGTACCCATTTAATACTCAAACCATATATTTTATATTTTTCCTTTCTAAGCTTGTTATGCTTGTTCAAACTTCTCTTCATAAGACTTAACCAGAGAACA
>NC_034596.1:51293415-51294857 GCF_900095145.1 Mus pahari
TCAAATAAAAGCATGGTCAGGCCTATCACAGCAATACCCCAGTTCCTGGTACCAACTTGTGTCTTAGTTAGGGTTTTACTGCTGTGAACAGACACCATGACCAAGGCAAGTCTTATAAAAATGACATTTTTTACAGGTTCAGAGGTTCAGTTCAGTATCATCCAGGTGGGAGCATTTCAGCATCCAGGCAGGCATGGTGCAGGCAGAGCTGAGAGTTCTACATCTTCATCCAAAGGCTGCTAGTGGAAGATCCTTCGTTGTTCTTTTACCATGAATTTCTTAACAGTGTTGGCTGGTGAAACTGAGCCTACCTTACTTCATGCAGAAATGCTTTGATAAAATACCTTCCACTCAGTATTTCATAAACACCAGAACCCCCTGCTTAACAGTCCTCATGGCTGAGAACTCCATCATTAACTCAGTAGTGCGTCAAGAGGTGGCACCTTCTCGATGCGTCCTCACAGTGCAGAAGGCACGAAAGCTCCCCTGAGCCTCTTTTATAAGACTTACAAGGACAGAACCCTCACAACCTTCAAAGGGTTCCTCAATACCATTACCTTGTATTTTTTTTGGGGGGGTGGGGGTGGGGGGACAGAATTCAGAATATGTAATAACCAATGACTCGAAAGGAAAACCCTATCTCAGCTAAACCAATTAGACAGCAGTTTTTCTGCCCTCTGAAGCATGGTGGGTGTATTATGCCTTTTAAATAGACAGATGCAAGGAGATGGAGGCAAAGGATCATAGGTTCAAGGCCAGCTTGGGCTACACAGTAACCCAAAACAATCACACATGCAAAGCTCTGATATCCATTACTGAAGATTTCCCTAGCTGCTATAAGTACTGGTATCAAGGTCTCCTACCTGCTCCATTTCTCTAGGAAATGGTTCCTGCCGACAAGAGCCTCCTCACCTAAGATAGCCCTCAGGATACAATAATAAGTGGGTCCTAAACGGCCAGATTGCCTCGAAGGGGTACAACTCTGCTTGGTGGCTTGTGCTCCATGCTATAGTTGAAGTACCAAATGTCTCCCACTGGGCCATGTATGAAGGGCGTGAGTCCTCAGAGTTGTGCCACTGGAAACTGGTAACCTTTAGGAAAGTAGGGCCTATAGTAGGAGGTCCGTAGGTCACTGGGGGTGTGTCCTCAAGGGAGACAGTCAGCATGACCCTTTCCTCTTCCTGTTGCTTACATCATGGCTCTCTCTCCATCCCAGGTACCCACCATGCCGTGCTACTTAACTATAGACCCGAACAACAGAGAAATAGATCCCTGGCTGTGGAGTCAAAAGAAACTCTCCTGCCAGGCATGGTGGCACATGCCTTTAATCCCAGGCAGGGGGATTTCGAGGTCAGCCTGGTCTACAAAGTGAGTTCCAGGACAGCCAGGGCTATACAGAGAAACCCTGTCTCGAAAAACCAAAAAAAAAAAAGAAAGAAAGA
>NC_034596.1:51295329-51297154 GCF_900095145.1 Mus pahari
AGAGAGAGAGAGAGAGAGAGAGAGAGAGAGAGAGAGAGAGAGAGAGAGAGAGAGAAGCTGGGACCTGGGCTTGCTCTGAGGGAGTCTATGTATCTACCATGCACCAACCAGGAACCTCAGGCAAGTTTTCTTACTAAGCACAGGGAGAAGAGTTAGGCAGCATCAGTAGGAGTTCTCTAGAGCCCAGGCTCGGCTATAAACACGCAGAGAGGGAGCTCTGCTTGTGAGCCTTTGAGTGCTCTGCTAACATTTGCTCTCAGACCAGAGGGAGCCATCGCCACTCCTTTGAGCCTCACTCCTCAGACCCATGGGCTTTGCCATGTGCCCATGGGTCTGAGGCTTTGGGGGTCCTTTGCTTGTGTTTCATCTCCTTTATATTCACCCACTCAAGGCTTCCTCCACCCCCACTGCTGCTGTAGTGACAGCACTAACTCACAACCCCCCTCCCCCCGAGTCAGAACAATGCTAAAGCTGTTTAACTGTCCAGCATCAGTCCCAGTTCATCCAGGCTGCCGTAATGGTCCAGGTGACTTAAAAACAATAGAATTCTCCCGCCGATCGGAAGGCTGGGAAGTTTAAGATCATGGCACCAGCGTGTTCTGAGGGGAACTCGCTTCCTGGTTCATCTCACATGTAGTAAGAGATCTCTGAAGTGACATTTATAGTATGAGACAATTCTAGTTGTGCAAAGAAAGAGACAGAAGGGAATGAGAGAAAACAAGTGGGTTTCCTCTCATAGTGAGATAGATGTTAGTGAACAGAAGCAACAGAGGCCGTATATGCAAGGTGAGAGGGAGAGGCAAGACTGAAGAGGTGGGTGGCTTAATGCAAGAAAGGAGAGCTCTATTAGTAAACTCATAGTCAGAGAAGAGCATGTCTTAACAGGGAAAAATTGGTGAAGCTCTACATTTTGATAGTTTAGGTCAAATATTCTGCCTAAAATACATTATATTTTATGATTTCTCATTACAAAGTACTTAGCATTACTTATTACTGCTAATCTCTCCCCAAATTAATGACACCACAATAAACGAATTTGCACATCCACCTTTGTACAGATATTTGAGCAATCTTTAATTTGATATATAGAATTTTTAGATCAAGGGGTCAGTATGGAGAACATAAGCAAACATGAGCCACCCTCCCAACCAGCGGTTGCCACCCACCTCTGCTTAAACTTAGTTTCTCCCTCCAGCCAGTACTAGTAGCAGGTATCTAACCTGGGACATGCTCACCTGGGATGCAATGCTTGTCTCTGGGCACATGAGAGCCAGGCTTAAGGACCTGCCAGCCAATGTAACTGAAGCCCAAGCAGCTAGAGTTGAACGGCGAGGTGATGAGGCTGAGAACAGCTTTCACAGATGAGGTCTGCTCTGAAGCTGGGAAGACACAGATCAATCAGATAAGCTCTCAGAGTATAGATGGAAGATACTAAGAAACTACAGAGTCATTTTCTCTGCATGGGTTCCAGAACCAAAAACCAACGGTGACCTTAAAAAGCTGACAAGGAAGATCAAGAAAGGGACCAAAGCTTGTTCCTCCTGTGATTCTCTTAGTCTCTGTCAGCAGTCCTGGGAGTCCAGCTCTCTCCTGAGCCTTATTTATAGTAGCCAGAAGCTGGAAAGAACCCAGATGTCCCTCAGTAGAGGGATGGATACAGAAAACGTGGTACATTTACACAATGGAGTACTACTCAGCTATGAAAAACAATGAATTTATGAAATTTTGGGGCAAATGGATGTATCTGGAGGATATCATCCTTAGAGAGGTAACCCAATNACAAAANATGTCACTAGATATGCACTCACTGATAAGTGGGTATTAG
>NC_034596.1:51297464-51318019 GCF_900095145.1 Mus pahari
CCTATAGGTGGAACAACAATATGAACTAACCAGTACCCCCAGAGCTCATGTCTCTAGCTGCATATGTAGCAGAAGATGGCCTAATCAGCCATCATTGGAAAGAGAGGCCCCTTGGTTTTGCAAACTTTATATGCCCCAGTACAGGGGAATGCCAGGGCCAAGAAGTAGGAGTGGGTGGGTAGGGGAGCAGGGACGGGGGAAGGGTAAAGGGAACTTTAGGGATAGCATTTGAAATGTAAATAAAGAAAATACCTAATAAAAAAATAAAAAGAAAGAAAGAAAGGGACCAAAGTCACACTGAAGAAAACAGAGGCATAATAAATATGACAGCTAGTCATCAACAGACCTTCAGGCCTGACCTCTCTCAAAAGCATGTGGAGGTGATGATCAAGTACAAGGGAGTTCAAGCATAGCTCCCTGAACGCAGCAAAAGCCAGCTCTAGCAGGAGTGCGTTACATTTCTAATGCTGTGCTAGGATACCATGACCAAGGTGACTTACAGAGGAAGGGTTTATCTGTGCTTAGGTTCCAGAGTTACAAAGAGCCCATCACCATCATGGGGAAGAGTGGAAGGAGAAGCAGAAGCAGGTAGGCTTGGTAGCTGAGGCAGAAATCTAAGCACATGAAGGTAAGAGAGGATGAACCTGTCATACATGTCTTAGATAGGGTTCCAGCTTTAGCATGGTGCATTACAGGCACATGCCTGTGTCAGCTTTTTTTTTTTTTTTTTTTTTAAGATTTATTTATTTATTATATGTATGTACACTGTAGCTGTCTTCAGAAACTCCAGAAGAGGGCGTCAGATCTCATTACGAATGGTTGTGAGCCACCATGTGGTTATTGGGATTTGAACTCAGGACCTCTGGAAGAGCAGTCAGTGCTCTTAACTGCTGAGCCATCTCTCCAGCCCCTGTGTCAGCTTTGACGTGGTGCTAGGGATTGACTCAGGTCTTCACTATACACAGCAAGCACTTCATTGACTGAGTTCTCCCTCCAGTTCCTGAAAACTGGGAATTAACTTGATACAAGGAACAAGAAGGATTCTGCTTAACTTGTTTTACCAAAATTTAGCCAGTGTCTCTAAATAATTTACTGAATGATCTGCATTTTTCCTATCTGTTTGAAGGGAAGGTCCATCAAATATTAATTATGTTTATACAGTTAAATCTATCTCTGTGTTTATTATTCTATTTTATTAATTCTTTCCCCCCACCAGTACCAAACTGGCTTAATTGCTTCAATGAATATGCTTTCTTTAGGCTTGCTTTCCCTTGGCCAATCTGATGGCCAAGTTTTAATGGTTATTTATTTGTTTTCTCCCCTAAGTGGACCTAAGTTCCTCTAAAGCAGGAACTGTTACCCAAGTGTTTTTATAGCCTCAATACCTTGTTTGTTTTTCTTAGCAGCTTTTGATCCTGCTTCCCACCCCATAATGCCTTGCATTAAATAACCACTCATTTATTAAATTTTAAGTGCTAAAAATAGTCCCAAATAAAGTTATGTAAATCACAAAGGAAAACTCATGCAAGGCTCAAACTGACAACCTTATTGCTTTAATGAAAGGGAACCGGGGTGATGATGACCAAGATGCTAGGGCAATAGTGGCCCAAAGCTGACAGAGTAACCAGCCAATATCTGCTAGGATTTAAGGCCCACTCCATGATATGGAGCCCACCCCAACACTGCCTGGATGGCCAAGCCCCTGAGACTAGATAGACCAGGGACCTGAGAGAAAATCAGCTACAGAAAAGAACATAACAATAAAATGACTCCTAATGACATTCTGCTATACTCAACTCAAGGTCTTGCTCAACCTTCATTGAAGAAGCATCCTCCCGCAGTAGATGAGAATAAATATAGATGCCCACAGCTGGACAGTGTGGAATACTCCTGCAGTAGATGAGAATAAATATAGATGCCCACAGCTGGACAGTGTGGAATACTCAGCACTAAGTGGGGTGTCTCCATCAATTCCCTCCCCTCAGGGATCAGGGAATCCCATGGAAGAGGAGGTGGAGAGATCAGAAGAGCTAGGGGGATGACCTTTAACACAGCATCAGTACCAAAGCTCACATGAACGCACAGAGAGTTTTTGTGGCAGCACACACATGGCCTGCACAGACCTGAGCCCTGACAGGATCACAGACATGAGAGGGGAAGTGGACACAAGTCCACATCCTTAACCTGGAAGCTACCTCCAAAGGTTAACTGCTCTCAAGTGGAAAAGTAGTTTACTCCAACAGATTCTCACTGGGTATACAATCCACTTTTCAGGGCAGTAGATGGCCAAAAGAAAAAGAATTCAGTGACATTTTTGTCTCATAAATCTATTCCCTTACAGATCCTTTATATATATATATTATGGTTTCCAGGTTGTTTTGTTTTGTTTGTTTTTTGTTTTGCTTTGGTTTATTTGTTTGTTTATTTGTTTGGGGTTTTTTGTTTGTTTTTCAAGCCCTGGCTGTCCTGGAACTCACTTTGTAGACCAGGCTGGCCTTGAACTCAGAAATCCACCTGCCTCTACCTCCCAAGTGCTAGGATTAAAAGCGTGTGCCACCACCGCCCGGCCAGGTTTCTGTTTTTATAGGATATGTATGTGTACAAATGTTTGTGTCTCTGCATCTATATACGTTTCTTGAGTTTGATTTGTTTGTTTGTTTTGTTCTTTTTCTTTTGTGTGTTTGTGGTTTGTTTTTTCCTATATTTTATGCTTTTATTTTATTTCATTTTATTTTAATAATATATTTTGATGCCTGTTGACATCCTAATGAAAGAGAAGGAAAGGGTGTGGGTGTGAATTTGGGTGGGTGGGGAAGTGGGAAGGATCTGGGAGGAGTTGGGGGAGGAGAAATCATAATCAGAATACATTGTATTAAAATCTATTTTCAATAAAAATTTAATACCAAAAAAAAGAGAGGGAGAGAGGAAATGAAAAAGATGAAAAAAGAAAGAAAGGGAACGGGATAAAGAGCAGCGAGACTGAGATGCCATTATCAAGACACACCTGTCTGTGATGCCCATGCCATTGCATCAGCCACACAACTCATGCGGTGCTCTGGTCACCAGATCATACCAACCAAGGAATCACTGGCTTGGCCACCTCCCTCTGTGGTGGCAGACTATGGACTAACCAACACTGCTTCATTTTTACCTTGAACAGCTGCTGTTGCTATCTACTATCGACTCAGTCTGAGGAGCTCTCCCGCTTTCAAGGCACCAACAGACTGGGGATGAACTGCCTGAGTTAAGAAGCTGTAACTTGGGGCTGGAGAGATGGCTCAGTGGTTAAGAGCACCGGCTGCTCTTCTGAAGGTCCTGAGTTCAAATCCCAGCAACCACATGGTGGCTCACAACCATCCGTAATGAGATCTGACATCCTCTTCTGGTTCACCTGAAGACAGCTACAGTGTACTTAGATATAATAAATAAATCTAAAAGAAGAAGAAGAAGAAGAAGCCGTAACTTCTCCAGAGTTTCTGCCATAGGCCAGAAGTTTTACTGGCATTGCCCTCGGAGCCTTGGGATAATCCACATGTAAGAGGATTTAGGCTGAAGCTGCCAGCTGAGAGTTAAACTCCTCAAACTAATACGAAATCATTTTCTAAAATTTGCATCTGTGTTAAAATTATGCATTTCTGGTTCCTGAGAGCCTCTGGTGTGGGAGGGTGTGAATATTGTATGTCTAACAAGCACCCTGGTGATTATTATCACTTTGGGAGGCATGAACATAATAGATTGGATTAATCTAGGTAGAAATGGGTTGTCTAGAAGACTTAAGAAACACAGGAGTCCAATTAAGCTAGTTTGAGAATATTCTGAAATGTGGAATGTAACTAAAGAAAACAAACCTAATTATTTAGAGATCCATTTTTAACGAAACAGACACAAACCAAAAGAGCATGTATTGATAGAAGAATATGTGTCTGACTGATGTCTAATAAAAGAACAACTCAATAAAATTTAGAAAAAAATATGTATTCTTTAAATGAATGAATGAAGGAATGAAGATCCAGGCTGGCCTCTTTGTTATGAGCATTTCAGAAAAGTTCTGTCCACAGTACTTACAAAAATTAAACCTATAACGGCCAAAATGACTTTGAAGTATAAAATTTATCTAAATGTGGATTTCTAATATAGATTAGTGTTGAAAGAGCTTATTAGTTTTATATGTTATCTACATATTAAGTATTAGATTTCAGACTTAAAGAGTTTTGGATGAAACTACATTTGTGACTTTGAGGGAGCTGCCCATTGCAGTGACCATTTGCGGGGAAAAGCTGTTTGGGCAAAGGGGACACTGCGTAACACCGCAGCTTCCACGGTGGGATGTGATAGAGCACACTATTCCTCTTCTCTTCCGTCCCTCCACTACTTACTTGCTCATCTCAGTGGCTCTGGCTTCTGCATGGCACCCACAGGGAGTCATCTAGGCTGGGCAGGGTAGGAGGCATAGGGGAGTACGATCTACCTGCCTGTTTTTTTTTTTTTTTTTTTTTTTTAAAAGAGGGGAAGAACAGGAAATGGGATAGGGATTAAGGCTGGGAAGATAGGGGAGGGGTTTGGGAAGAGAAAAGAAGATGATCGAACTATATCAAAATATTTTAATTAAAAAAAAAAAGAGGGAGTGTGTGGGAGGATTGGCACCAAGGGAACACAAACAAACAAACAAACAAACAAAACAACACAAAAGCAAACCAGGAATTACTAAAAATTAAATAGAAAATTCATAGAAAAGACAAAAACGATTTATAAAGTTGAAGAAATGTGTTCAACTCTAAAATAACGGATATGTGGCTGGGCGTGGTGGCGCACGCCTTTAATCCCAGCACTCGGGAGGCAGAGGCAGGCGGATTTCTGAGTTCGAGGCCAGCCTGGTCTACAAAGTGAGTTCCAGGACAGCCAGGGCTATACAGAGAAACCCTGCCTCGAAAAACAAAACAAAAAAACAAAACAAAAAAAACAAAAATAAAATAAAATAAAATAACGGATATGTGAATTAAAATGTGATCAATGCAGTTTTCCTTTTTTCTTTTTTCTTTTTTTTAAATGGTATGCAGAGGAAGGCAGAATCAGCGCTGCCCTGCTGCCAGAGTCCATGGCAAGCATCTTTATTTATTTATTTATTTATTTTAAAGATTTATTTATTTATTATATGTAAGTACACTGTAGCTGTCTTCAGACACTCCAGAAGAGGGCGTCAGATCTTGTTACGGATGGTTGTGAGCCACCATGTGGTTGCTGGGATTTGAACTCTGGACCATTCGGAAGAACAGTCAGGTGCTCTTACCCACTGAGCCATCTCACCAGCCCCAGTTTTTCTTTTTTCTAATCAAGTTGTTAACATCTGAAAACCTTGACAAGTCATTCTGCTAGGAAGGCTGTGGGAGAATGTCATCATCTCCCACATTCACATCTGAACTGCAGAAGCAGAACTGTTTACAGCAGGGAATTCCGTAGTATCCAATGGCCGCACACATGGCTTACTGCCTAGCAATGCCCCATATGTGGTTTTATCCTCAAACTCTGCCCCATGGTTATGGAAGGACGTGTGGACGTAACAGTAGTTACAATCTACAGAGATTTGGGGGCATCTTAAATTGTCTTGCATGGGAGAGTGTCTGAGGAACTGCAGCCCACACTGAAGCAGGGATAACTAAAAGAGGAACAGAGAAGATATGGAGAAGGTGGTCGGGGGGGGGGGTTACAGAATATGTAGTGAGGTTAAAAAGTGAAATGCAAGAATGGAGACAGCATGCTATACTCTGTGTAGGATGACATATGATAAGGGCTGCACACAACTGCTTATTTTTTTTTTACAAAACTGATCATCCATTGGTATGGGCAAAAACTCTAAAACAATAACAGACATACAGAAGAAAGTAAATTTTTGAAGAATCTTTTTGATATCATTTTGAAGTTTTACTTTTTATAATTTTAAAGTTTTATAGGATTTTTTTGTTTGTTTGTTTCATTTAATCAAAAACCATGAAGTTGAATCAACAAAGATGGATGTGGACAAGGAACCTGGCTAAAATGTGAACAGAAATAGAAACAACCTTTATTGTATTTTCAAATGAATAATGCCAAATATACTGAAAAAACATAAATCTGCCTATTTAATCTTGATCTGAAGACATAAAGAACTACAAGCAAGTATTAAGCAGACTTACGGGCATTTCTTTGCTTATAGGGATTAACAATTCTGAAATTATCTCCTAAGTATTGAGAAAGTAAATACTGTTTGAAGAGCCTGGGCCTGTTCATCTGGTCATTTAAACTGTAATCAAATATTTAGTCATTAAATAAGCCTGTAGATTAAAATTAAAAGCTTAAATAAAGTCGAATGTATTTTTTATTTTATTTATATGTATATTATTATATTTATGTATATTATATATAACATTATATTGTATATCACATTTATATATTTACTTTATATTTTACTTTTCTAACTGAATATCAATTTTAAGTCATGAGGATTAAATTGTTCTTTTTAATCCACAAAACTCTGTTTCAGGCACAGCGCCACTCTCTGATAGCTTTCTCACGACAGCCTAGGTTTCTATTACACTTCTCTATTGTGTTGTTTTGCAGCACTAGGGGATCAAACTTAGAACCTTGAACACAAGACTCCCCAGAAAGTCTCAAAATAAACATATGTTGAATTAAACCCCAAGGGAGAGATTGGGGATGGGCCATCAAGTTAGCCCCATCTTCTCTTACAGAGTAGTGTCAACAAACAGGTAAAGACATTTGAATTTGGTTTCATTGAGTCTTTGTTGCTATGTTGTGTTAACTAGTCTCAAAAATTACAATTCTCCTGCCTCGGCCTCTCGAGCATGTCAGAGTGCTCTATACCCTTTCTGTTATATTGTGATGTTGGACATGTTAACTGTAGGAAACAGAATATAAGCTCTCTCTCCCTCTCCCTCTCCCTCTCCCTCTCCCTCTCCCTCTCCCTCTCCCTCTCCCTCTCCCTCTCCCTCTCCCTCTCCCTCTCCCTCTCCCTCTCCCTCTCCCTCTCCCTCTCCCTCTTTTCCTCTCTCTCATATGTATCTTTATATCTATGATATATCAAGATGTATATTTCATTTAAAAATACAGCCTAATATTATATATATATGAAATACACACACACACACACATATATATATATATATATATATATATATATATATATATATATATACAGATATATCTCATATATATATGAAATATATCTGTACATATCAAACAGGGCTTTGGTAACTAGCTCACACTATCCTCAAACTTAGAATGCCTCTGAATGCTTAGACTACAGGTAGATGCTACCAACACCTGCCTAGAATTTATTTGGTTTTGAATTGAATGCTTTAAAATGATTTTACCTCCCAGGAGGTTAGGAGAAGAAATAGGAAAAGAATCTGTGAGAAGCTTCTTGGATAACTGCACAAGGCTCTGAGCTCACTATGCTCCATGCTCTACCTGTCGGACTCATTTAAAACTCCTAAGGACCTGGGTTAGATTTTAGAAATAGAGAAAGAATAAAAAAAAAAAAAGATTTTAGAAATAGAGAAACAGAAAGGAAGGAAACGGAAGGCGTTGAGTAATTACTATACCCAGGACAATTTTTTTTTAATTTTGCATTTCAATGTTTTGTAACCAGTTATAACCGTGTGATAAACTTATTCATTATTAAGTTGTCATTGTGTGTCATGCTACCAGCTGGCAAATGGTTAGTAAGAGGGCAAGCAGGGCTGTAGGGAGGCCAGTGGGGGATGCTGTGCTCAGTAGCAGTAGCAGGGATGGGATTGGGTGGTGGTCAGGCAACAGATTGAGGTCCTTGATGGTGGAAGTAATACAGTCATGGTAGATTCATGGTGATAGGTTGCTCAGAGCTGAAGGCTGCATGCTGGTCTTCCAGAGGACCTGAGTTCAGTTCCTAGCACCCATGTCAAGTGGCTTACAACCATCTGTAACTCTGCCTCCAGGGGATCCAATGCCCTTTTCAGGTGTCTAGAACTCCCTAGTATAGTGGTTCTCAACCTTCTTAATGCTGTGACACTTCAAGACAGTTAGTTTCTCATGTTGTGGTGAGTCCCAACCATAAAATTATTTCTGTTGCTGCTTCATAACTTTTATTTTGCTCCTGTTGTGAATCTGTTATGTATAATAAATATATGTTATGCAGGACATCTGATATGTGACTCCCATGAAAAGGTCATTGGTCTTACAAAGGGGTCACGACCTACAGGTTGAGAACCATGACTCTAGTAACTGGCGGTGCTATGTCTTGGAAGCTGTTTGGAAGTAGAAAATTTGAGAAAAGGCAGTATCTTCTCTGAGGCCCTCTAGGAAGCTAACCCAAGGGTCAGAGTTATAGAGTCAATTGGTAAGGACAAGCCCAGGTGACTTAAGGGGACAGTGGTGAGCAAAGAAGGCTGTGAAGAAGCAATGAGCACATCCCACCATCCCACCTGCCTGAGGCGTACTCAGGGAGACAGGGCTTCGCTCAGGATTTGTCCTAAGCATAAGCATCCCCAGAAATACACCCCGAGTAAACACAAAAGTGAGGCGGGAGGGAGACCTTGCTGGCTAGTCTCCCCTTAGAGAAAGGAAAGCATGCAGATGGGGTAGAGGGAGCACCCAGGCAGAGTAGAGGGAGCAAGCAGACGGAATGGAGGGGTGGAAGGAAAAGAACAGAGCGTTTTAACTTCTTTCACTGACACTTTGTCGTCATTAAGACCTAGGCTGGCTTCAAACTCGAAATCCTCCTGCCTCAGCTCTCTCAAGCACGGGAATGTGCCACCACAGCGTGTTCTTTCATTCACTCTTGTGTGATATCCAAACTCCAAACTGAATACAAATTGAGCAGAAGAGAGACAAAACCAGGATATTTAAAGGTTGACGTGTCAGCAGAGTGTGTGCTAAGCTGAGCCACCCTCAGCCCTGGTAAGGTCTCATTCCCCCATCTGCCTGGACAGTTGTCGGTCCGTGGCCGATCCCTTTCTAGTTTTCCTCTGTACCAGTGGTCCCGCCTTTCCCATGTGTATACACCTGCTTCGTGCAGATCCAGTGACAGGTTAGTGTAGAGCTAGAAATATCTGTCCTCTTTGCCTCAATGCAGGACAGCCCTAAAAGCCATCTGTCCCTAGGAACTGGGGTGATGCCACTATTACATCTACACTGTTATTTCCTCCTCTGCCAGTCTGTCTCCTGCACACACCGCGCCCCCCCCAGTTGCTCTTAATAGCACTCCCAAATAATCCACCTGCATGCATATCTCAGTCTTCCAAGGAACCAAAGGAGCTGAGAGTTCTCAGTAGACAATTCATTCAAGAGCGTGTCATCAGCAAGGAAGAGGGCTACTGCTAAGGTTTTTATTGTGTTTGTTTGTTTTTGGTTGGTTTGGTTTGGTTTGGTTTGGTTTGGTTTGGTTTGGTTTGGTTTTGGTTGATTGTTTATAGAAAGACCAAGCTAGATAGTTGACAGAAGCAAACTGAAAGTTCTGGGTGGAAGGACTCTGGGGAGAAAATGAGTCCTAATCATAAAATAGGAGGATATCAGACATAAAAGAAAAGGTGGGCTGGAGAGATGGCTCAGAGGTTAAGAGCACCGACTGTTCTTCCAGAGGTCCTGAGTTCAAATCCCAGCAACCACATGGTGGCTCATAGCCATCTGTAATGAGATCTGATGTCCTCTTCTGGTGTGTCTGACAATAAATAAATTTAAAAAAAAAAAAAAAAAAGAGAAAAGGTATTTCCTCTCTCTGTCAGCAGCAGGAGAAGATGAGTGTGAATATATTCATTTTCAGGGCAGAGAAGGTTAGGTTTACCCATGCAGAGTAAAAGGAGTTGGAGACAGAAGTTTGAAGACAGTGCGGAATATTAGACACAAGCTTTGAGGACAAGGGACAGTCACCTATAAGACGTGTCAGGCTTGCTGCGCAGTAAGGAGGACTTGGTTAAGAATGAGGTCAGCAGGGATTTATGATGGGAATCACCATAACACTAAACACAGGGTGCTGTGTTGTTTACAGGCTGGTCTCAGGACGGTGCCTGTCAAACTGAAATGAAGGCTAATGTTGGATGAATGAGTGGCCCCAGTTTAAATGTACCCTCCAGTTAGAGGTCCCATCTCATCCACCACCTCTTATGCACTATCACAGTTTCATTAGCCAAAGTCCATATGCATCTGTCTCTCCTTCTAGGATAGTTTTAATCTTAAATAAATAAATAAATAAATAAATAAATAAATAAATAGCAAGCTTAGTTAGGAACCAAGACAATAGCTTGAACAGAGAAGGACCTCAACTCAGATCCCAAGCACCCATGTAACCTGCTAGGCTTGGTGACACCTCTATACCCAAGTGCTAGGGGCAGGGACAGAGGAATGGAGGATTCTTAGAGCTAGCTGACTGGCCAGACAGTCAGGCTGAATCAGTGAGTTCCAGTTTAGTAAGAAACCCTGTCTCAAAAACAAAGGTGAAGAACAACTGAAGAAGACAGGCTGTGTTGACCTCTGGCCTCCATGTGCACACAAGCAAGCACAATGTTGAGGTGGAAAGTATCATTTCCATGTTTGCTTATAGGCTCATTGTGTCATATACATCTGCTGCAAGAAAGCACTAAATTTATTCTAAAGATCTGTGTGCTTGGCTTCTTAGGTTACTTAACTCCCATTGTCACTGACAGCTAGGTTTAGAATTACCTACAAGACACACCTCTGTATGTGTCTTTGAAGATCTCTCCAGAGAGATTTTACTCAGGAGGGGAAAACCCCACGGTCCATGTGAGTGATCGGTCATGGATCGGGGTCTTAGATTGAGTGATGAGGGGCAAAACTTGCTGAGCAGTAACATCCACTTCCCTCTGCCTTCTGACTTCAGACACAATGTGACCCAGTCGCTCCGCCTCCCACTGCCATGCCTTCCAGCTCGGAGGGTGGTGGTTTCTCAAATCATGAGGCAATAGAAACCATGCCTTCCTGAAGTTGCTTTTGTGTTCTATTCTCGCCACACCACCGAGAAGCATAATGAATCCGTGTACTGTGGGACACAGTGGGTGACATGGCTGAATGGTTCAGAAGACTCCTCAGGCCGTTGGTCCCACTCCCTCTGTTCCATTTCCTTCTATCCCTCCCTCCCTTCTTCTTTCCATTGCTCAGTCTTTCTTCCACCAGCAGGGCAGATATTAAATAAGTTATTTTTTTCTGTTTTTATGCTAGAATATCCCGACGAAAAAGGAAAAATGGGTTTATTTTGGCTTACAATCCCGGAAGGAGAGAGCTCATCACCATGGGGAAGGGATGGCATAGAGGCAGGAGCGAGGAGCTAGCGATCACATTTTGATCACACACAGGAAGCAGACAGACAGGAAGTGGGCTGGGGCTATAAATCCACAAAGGCCATCCCCTCCGTGATGGACTTCCTCCAGCAAAGCTCTTTCTCCACAAGGTTTCATAACCTTCCCAAACAGCACTACCCACTGGGGACCAGGTGTTCAAACCTATGAGCCTATGGGAGATATTTCTCAGCCAAACCACCGCAGACCTCTTGGAATCGTCTCTGACCTTCCTACTAAGCTGTCCCGGACTTTGTTAGGCTCGGCCCTCATTTGCACATGCTCTTGACACCTGGTGTTCAGAGGCAGAAATCGCTGATAAAATTCCACACTGATTAATTTCATGTTTAATCTAACTGATACTTCTGTAGCCTTTGCAAATAACCTTTTTGAACAAAAACTGCAATGGCTCATTCCAAACCCGATCAAGGAGGTACGCATGACTCACAGCCACTAAATAAACATTGACGCCTGATGGCAGTAATATGGCTATTTATATTCAGAGTCTGATTTAACCAGTGGCATTCCTGTAATAAGATAATAAGCATGAGCTGTTTACTAGAAAAAAAGAAGAGACTGTGGTCCTGGTGTTCAATAAAATCTCTTAACAGGCAAATGAGTCTCTGAAATTGGTTGGCAAATACACCCAGAATGAGATGTGCTAATTAGCTGCTGTTAGTGGTTTTCTAAAATAAAGAGTTTAAACTTAGATTAGCCCTGAAATTCAGAACAATAAAAATACTGGCTATGTGATATTATGCTGGGATCTTACAGATGATGTTTGATCGCTGTCCAGGCATACAGTTTTAAAAGGAACTGTGTACCTTAATCATTAGATTTTGAAGAATCTGTCTAAGAAGAGGTTTGAAATATATAGGATTATAAGCATAGACATCTGAACGCCAGGCTTAATTTTTTTTTTCTATTCAGACAGCACTCGTAGGTGATTCTCTTGGCTATACCTCTCAGATGGTCTATTACTGCCAGCACTTTCCTTGTTAAATAGAAAGAACAAAGGGATGTAAGGATTAGCTTAGGTGCATTTGGATAGCCTTTAAAACCAGATTAACCCATTCATAGCCAAGATCATAGAGGTCCAGGGTAAGTGTGCAGCTAACAGCTTCTGAAATGATTAAAGCATCACCCGGAAGGCTCTGCCCAGTGCCTCCTAGTACCACTCCTCTGATCTGTTTTGTTTGTTCCCTTCTCTCCCTGATCAAGAACAGTGGGACCCCTGCTGTGGTCCCCACCCCCTTCTGCTGGCACCCCAGGCTGCCACTTGCCACTGAGCAGCTTATCTCAGACCTCCCACTAGCTGCCTCCTTCACCAAGTCTTTAGTGACAGGGATTTCATCCTATACTTCTTTATTTCCATTTTTACACTGGGACTTCTAGTAGAGCCAGCAACCTTTCCAGATTTTATAGGGACAGGGAATTGTAGGCAATGCTTTCTATAGGCTAGCAAATAGTTGAGATTATAAACAAAATCCTAAGTCTCATATTTTTAATTAGCGAATGCTCTTTGAAACCAACTCTAGCTAGCTATAATGAGAGGACGTTGCTTCAACGGATATTGGTATTCTCATAAAGGCAGAGTTGAACAGGCACACCTCCAAAGCACAGGGACCACAGCAGTTCTAGAGACATACAAACAAGAGTTTGTGGGTTGATACACCCAGTTCCCAATACACACAGTGGCTAAGACAGAATCCAGGGTCTTACACATCATGGGCAAGGGCTCTAGCACTGAGCCACATTTCTCTAGCACTGGCGGCGGCGGCTGCTTAGCTATTAGCACCTCCTAGATCTTTCATTTCTCTTTTCTCGATTTCATTTCCTTCTTTTTCTTTTTCTTCTCAAAGACATCAGCTTGGCTCAAACAAAGTGACCTGAAGCATTTAGCTATGACTAGCAGAAGAAGGGGGTCAAGATCACATGGTATACACGTGGCTTTCATCAACATTTCCCAAAATGGGGAGAGTTGTCAATCAAGCAGCAAGCCCAAGAATCTTCTATAACAGAACCTCTCCAAGTTCCAAGCTATAAATCCAGAGTCAGTCCAAGAGGAGGCAAGCATCTTACACCAGGGTCTAAGTCAGCCCATTGTTATCTTCATCACCAGAGTCTTACCATTAAAAAAAAAAAAAAAAAAAAGAGTCAGCTTGCCTAACTCTGTGTAGGACTTGTCCTGGGGTTATTAAGAACAGGGGGTCCTGAAGTCACCAGGTTTAAGCTTCTTGCTACTCACACTGGGACAATTCTAGATCGTCTTCTTGCCTCATTTTTGTTATCCAAGCTGAAGATGATGACACGATGCTATCAATCAGGACTCTTTCAATTATGGGCAGCAGACGCTCATGTGTACATTAGAATATATAAAATGTTGGCATTCAACCTACAAAAGCAGCGATTTTGTATGATTTGGACTAATAGTTTAAGCAGCAACAACAATGAAAGGTAGAGACTTAACTGCTTTATGAGACCGCAAGTATAATTGTGAGATAGAGAGCATATACATCCAGGAATCAAATAAATAAAGCCATGCCCACTGTTTTCCAGTAAATGGAATTTAATCACATGGCTCACGAAGGGTTAGCTCTACTTTTTTTTTTTTTTTTTCTTTGTTTTTATCAAGACAGGGTTTCTCTGTATAGTCCTGACTGTCCTGGAACTTACTTTGTAGACCAGGCTGGCCTCGAACTCAGAAATCCACCTGTCTCTGCCTCTACTTCTAATTTTACCATGCTCCTGACACCAAGGTCTACCACTGTCAAAAAGTATGTAAAGATTCAGGATTGGCCAACTTGAATCCTGTGCTAGAGAGCAGTAGGATACTATGGCTATAACACAGCTTGACAATCATGTCAATAAACTTTGACTGTCTTGCTTATTTATATCCTGTTAACTGAAGTTCCCAGGAGTGGGTCAAGCTCCACCTACATTAAACATGATACAAGGCTGAAATTGATTAGAACTTCAATGGTAGTGGGGAGTTGGAATATCTAAGGTTCAGGTCCAAATGATCTTAGGCTATCTTAGCTCCATAAGCAGTCATTTATTGCCCAGTTCTGTGGCTTAACATCCTTGTGACTGTTAGGTAAATCCCTTTGGAATGTACAAATAGGCCCTTAGCCTCACCAACTCAAAGGCCAAGAATGTCATCAGATAACATGTAAGGCCTTTACCAGAGCTTTTCCACTTTGCCATAACCTGCCTAACCTGACAAATCCACCAGTGTAATAAAAAATAAATAAAAGGTACCTTGATTTATGACTTTCTTTGCTCTGTTACTACAAAAACTTCATGAAATTCTTAAAACACTGGAACATGGTATTTGGAGTAACCTGACTCTGTGCTTCCAGGCTATGATGACACACATTTAGCTCCAGAACAAACTCTTTTGTTTGATTGAGCTGTGGTGTGTGTGTGTGTGTGTGTGTGTGTGTGTGTGTGTGTGTGTGTGAATAAGTCCTAACACCTAGTATGTACTACACACCACCAAAATATCAGCTAACCAAATCATTAATGAAGGGAATATTGGACAACCTCCTCAATCATTTATCTGGTTAATATTTTACACCAGGTATAAGAACAGAGATGACAAAGGCAATAACATTCTACAAAAATTCCATATATTCCATATATAGTCTAATGTGTGTGTGTGTGTGTGTGTGTGTGTGTGTGTGTATAGTAAAGACTAAACAATATGTGACATGTGTGAGGCAGAGCATGATGTAACATAGTAGCTCATTGACCTGCAGTGTAGATCAGGTCAGAATAGAAATCTAATTTTTTTTCCCCACTGTAATGACTTTGGCATAGCAGGCACCCAGTGTTCTTGATTGACAGGATCAGTTCATAAGTGAAGCCATAAAGACAATGAGTAACCTAGATGCCATTGGGGTTTTTGTTTTGTTTTGTTTTGTTTTGTTGAAAATGTTCTTCATCCTACTGTTATTTTGATTTTGTCTTAAAAGAGGTAGACCCTGGGGCCAGGAACATGATAAAAGTAGATCTTTCCTGTGAGCAATCGTACAATCAATAGGGTAAGAACAAGCCAGGATTATATCACACCTGTAGGCATTTAACTTAAAAACCTATGCTAGGAAAACCTTCTAGAATCCGGGAAACAAACTTCAAGTCTCCATCAGTGAAATTCAGGGTGCAGGATGGAAGAAGAAAGGAGGCAGGTAGCTTCAATAAAGCCCTCATCAAACGGCAGGCCACACTGATGACCCACATGCCAAGTGAGGACAAAGGGGTGGGGACAGAAGCAGGAATCCTGGTCTCATGTCTGGTGTCCACTGACTGCATCTAGTCTAAGCCCACCTTACTGAAAATCAAACAAAGCTTGGAAAAATGAAGGCACTGGTGTGAGGTTTATAAAAAGCTTAGAAAGAGTGGAACTGCTTCCAGATCACGTCAGTCCACATCCAGCTTCAGCTCCCATGGATTTCAGGCAGCAGTAATTCATTACAGACCAATGGTGCCCATCAGGATTAAGACGTGTGTTCACTAAAAGGGTGGGCACATCAGTTTCCTCCCATCACCAACTCTCCCCTTCTTCACCCACTGGGCTGCTGTAGTAAGGAAAGAACCACTCCACTTACATTCCATATAAAGACTGGTCATTTTTAAACAGCCCAGAAAGCTGCCACAGAGAGAGTGATGCATCCAGCGGGCCCCTCTTCCCGCCCTTTCTGCAGCTTCCAAGTATTGGTCTTTGCACTAGCACAAGCTCCAGACACAACAGACATTAGAACAAAACTAAACAGTCATTCGTGATTTTCAAAAAGACTCAGGAGCTATGAATGGGAGCAACTTCCCCAGTGAGATTTAAAAAAACATCTTCAGTTGGGGCTGGAGGGTGACTTGGTGGTCAAGAACAACTTGATACTCTTATAAGGGACCTAGTTTAGTTCCCAGTTCATGACTACATATAACTCCAGATCAAGGGGTTCCCACACCTTCCTCTGCTCTCCCTAGACTCCTGTGTGCATGTGGTGCACACAAACATATAAATAAAATTTAAAGACAAAATTTGAATGTAAAACAAATATACAAAAATCAGGGAAACAAAGTCAAAACCCAAAGCTAACAAAGTCTTTGCAAGCAGCATTCTAACATCCTACTTAATTGTAGAGTGCTGAGTACCTTTCTTCTAAAACTAGAAGGTCTTAGGGACAAAAATGTCTCCAAGAATAGTCAGCTGTGAGCTGCTAGCCCAATGAATACGGAAAGAAAAGGAGATAAAGTAGGACGAATAAAAACTGTCTCTACTTGCAGGCACCACAACGGTTGGAGAAGAAAATCTCTTAAAAATCCTTTCAGGTTCTGGAAGTGAAGGTCTACAAATAATTATAAATAAGCTGTCATTTGTAATCTCTCTCTGTCTCTGTCTTTCTCTGTGTGTGTGTATGTGTAATCTGTCTGTCTGTCTGTCTGTCTGTTTCTCGATTGCTTGCTCTCTCTCTCTCTCTCTCTTTCTCTCTCTCTCTCTCTCTCTCTCTCTCTCACACACACACACACACACACACACACACACAATTAAAAGACTAGCACACCATACACAGGTAAAAACGAAGCGGTTGTTTAGCGCCCAGGGCTTCCAGGTCTCTCAGCCACTGGAGAGGCCCATTCTGAACCAAGCTACCTCTCTACCCTGACACTAGTAAAGAGGTCAGGAAACCTTGAGTAAGGTTGAAGATATTAATTTCGGGCAGTTAATTACATTCTTTCAGCATCCGCCTCCCTGAAGTTCTCACTGAGAAAATCCTCCAGGAGGACATCCCAATTAGCTATGCATTTCTCTCTGGCATTGACTGGAGAACGAGGTGACTATGGGCTGTGTCACACCACTCGTCGGAATTCACCTCTGGGTGAAATGATCCTCAAATAATTACCAAATGTAGCTGAGGTACCTGAGTTAGTGAATTACATCGTCTCCTTTGAGATGAGAGACTCCTCAGGAATTGAAATGCGTCGGCTCTTTGTTATTAATAACCTGAACAATGAAAGCACTTGATGTCCTGTTCCACAGCTCCGGGAAGGGATGGGGAAAGCTGAAGAACGTAATTGATTTCTGGTTCCCATACCTTTTGTTTTCTGCCCTTTTCATTTCAGACATCAGGATAGAGTATGGCAAGCCGTCAGATCTCCTGTCTTAGTGAGGCACCAACCACAGAGCTCTGAAGAGAGACAAATCTGATGGAAGGGTGTTGAGCAGGTGGCTCCCCTGCCTTTCTAGGATCCATCCCACCCCACTCCCCATTACAATATGCACAACCTGAGCCATTTCTTCACATCATAGTCAAATTTCCCAAAGCTAAGCATCTCCGCTACTTTCTCTTCCCTTCAGACAAAGAATCATGTGTACCCCTGAGTGCTGCCAGCAGGGAAATCTAGGCTGCCTCACCTGGGTGCTCTGCCCCAGATCTCCCAGAACATACAGGAGATAGAAACACAGAGGCAAACCTCTGGAAGACAGGTTTGATCTTACAACAAGAGAGATGAAAATGGCTGGAGGGGTTTGGAGTTGACAATCAAGCCCTAGCCTGTCCTGGGGTCGGCAGACTGGTAGATGCCCATGGGGGTGTTTGACCCTGCTCACGTTGAATGGGTACACTGGCTTTCCAGAATCTGACTCACAGTTCTTTATTTTCTATTTCCTTTGTTTCTTTCTAGTTTTAAGGTGGAGTCTCACTATGTTGCCCAGCTGGCCTGGCACCCGTGATCCACACACCTCAACCTTCCCAGAATCTGGCATCACAGACATGTGCATCATAGACGTGTGCCGCTGTGCCTGATGGGATTTTGTTTCTCAAGTGTTAGAGATTTATTTCTTGCACTGTCTTTCAAAGTATTTCTAAAGTGTAGCATATGCATTTGGGTAGATAACACCTTCCTATAATCCTAATTCAACGAGCCGTAACTATAGCTAGTGGGGCCTTCCTGCTCCCTGCAGCTCCAGCCAATCCCTTTCACCCACACCCAGAGCATCAATGTCTTACTTTTCTTTGAAGAAATGTTTAAGTGAGTTTGTATAAAAGTACCACCCACCGTCTTTCATTTCCACAAAGGGTTAATTTGCTATTGTGCCCTGTCTCTCAATTGTCTTCATTAATTCCAAGATCATTTCACACCAGCATACAATCTTTAAGGACAGAAGGTAAGCTATGACTTTAGCATGGTCCTCCAAACAACCATTCTCCATATTGATGATCATTCCAACAATGCCATACTAATTCACTTCATACCTAAGTGATTTCTAGTTATAGACATGTACAAGTAATTTAATAGGATTGACATCAACACATGAGATAGATCTTATCAAGAAAGCCTACAAATCAAGCTGCTGAACCAGTGTTATTTGTAATCCTGATAGTTACGCCAAGTTGTCAAGTAGGATATAACATCCTGGGATTGGATCTTTTCCTTACTGATTATGTAGCCACGAACCACTTGTCTGCCTCTCTGTTAGCACAGACTCTTGACTTTGCTTATGGTCATTTTTGCACACAGAGAGGGTCTTTTGCTTTTTTAATGTAGCTAAATTTTAATCTCTTACTTAATGACTGCTGTGATTTGTGTTGTGCTCTGGCTCTTTTTCAGCCATAAATTAGTTTTAAAAGCTTTTGTGGGCTGCAGAGATGGCTCAGCAGTTAAGAGCACTCACTGCTTTCCCAGAGGGCTGAAACCCTCACAACCGCCTGTAATTCTAGCTCCAGGGGACTCAATACCCTCTTCTGACCCCAAAGGACACCCACATATTCATGGCAGATAGATAGATACGCAAGCATGTACATAAAAAATGAAAAATACATTTTAAAAACTAAAATTAAATTAAAATTAAAAGCATTCATAATCTCTTTTCATCTCCTTATGGTTTCACATTTTTATGTGTCTGATCTCCCACCTATCCATCTAGAATGTTCAACAAGGTACAAAGCGAGCAACTTACTCGTAGGTACCAGGCACGTGAAGAGTATAGCATAATAGCAGAGGTAAGTGTTTCTAGCTCCTCCCTGTGGCTTTCTAGCTTTTCCCTCAGACAGTTTGTAACCAGGCTTTACTTAATCGTCTGGAGAAAGAGCCTTACTTTCTGCCATCGGAAGGGCATAGTCAAATAGATGAAGCCAGCTCAAGCTTACGAGTAGCAAGCCAGAGGACACCATAGATCACGTTCCTAGATCCCAGTTCAGGACCAGACTTTCAAGAGATACAGCCTTTCGGTTAAGCCAAGAAGTTGCTGAACTCAGGCCCTAAGCTGTTGGACAGCCTTCAGTCTTAAGTTTCAGGGCCAAGACTGAACAGCCTTCAGCAACAGGAAGATGTGTTGTTTGGTACAATCACTGCCTCTAGTGAGAGGAAGGCAGACATGCTGGGGTCCCACCAAGTCTGCACAGACTCAAGTTCTGAGTTTGACTATGCCAAGATAACATTGATTTTTCCAGGGATCCTCTCCAGACCTGATGAGACTCTAAAGAAGAGGAGAAAGCATCTATTTCTGCTCTCCTCAGGAACAAGGGGACATTTCTCACAAGTTGTCCTTTGTCATGGACCACAACTGATTGACAAATCCATTCTTGAGCCAATCATTGGCAAGGAAATGAGATTTCTCTCTTAGATTAGCCATTCAATTGGGGGGTGGGGTTTCTGGGGATTGGATCAAAGGCATCGTGGCCACTGAGCCAAATATCCAGTTTTAATAATCATCTTTAGCTACCTTCTGTTATAATTTATACGTATTGTACACACTTGCAGAGCACAGTGTGACCTTTTCTGTGCATGGATCCAGAGTTTGGAAATCAGATTGGGGCCATTGCCACCTCCATCCTTTCCGACACTTATTGTTTCTCTGTGTTAGGGATAGCCAAAACCTTTTCTACTAGCTACCGTGAAATAATCAGTTAGTTGTTGTTGACCACAGTGACCTCGCTGTGCTGAGAACATTAGAAGTTATCTCTTCTATCCAGCTGCATTTGGTAACCATCCTCTCAACATCTCGCCCTTCCACGTTCCCTCCTAGACTCGGGTAGCCACCACTCCGCTCTCTACTTCTCTAAGAACAGCCGTTGAGCTTCCACGTGTAAGTAAGAGTACATGGGGGGCTGGTGAGATGGCTCAGTGGGTAAGAGCACCTGACTACTCTTCCGAAGGTCCGGAGTTCAAATCCCAGCAACCACATGGTGGCTCATAACCATCCTTAACAAGATCTGATGCCCTCTTCTGGAG
>NC_034596.1:51326208-51364517 GCF_900095145.1 Mus pahari
AAAAAAAAAAAAAAAAAGAAACTGGGAAACTTCAACCTGAGCTTAGAAAAATGAGCAGGTAAATAGTCACATACCAAGCAGAGAAAATGGTTTGTACAGTGCGCCATGAAGCCATTGGTCTTTACAACTGGTAAGTTATCAAGAGATTTTTTAACAACCAGTTAAAGATGAGGTCAATGTGGTAAGGAGCTGCTTTTCCCAGGGCATGAAGGTCCCTGAGGGAGTCTAGAACACCTGCTCAGGAGCCTCAGCATCCTCTAAGCAACACCACCCACCACTATCTTCCAGAGACTCTGGCAGCAGCTTTTAGCGTTCAAGCACAAACAGCAGAGCTATTAGTTAATAACTCACTGAGACCAAAGACTCACTTGAGAGACACTCCTCCCCAGGGCTGCCCAACTAGCAGCCCATGGACCCTATGCAATCAAGGACAACTATGAATGTAACCCAACACATAAACTCCCTTAAAACATGAGAGGTGTCCAACGTGTGCGTGAGGGTGTCATGTGGTTGTTTAAGGTGTGTGTGTGTGTGTGTGTGTGTGTGTGTGTGTGTGTGTGTGATTTTTTTGAACTCAATTACATGGTTCTTAAGCATGAACATTGTAGATGATAACATCATGTCACAATGTCAAAAGGTTAAATCTGCAAGTCTCTTACACCTGATAATCAAGATACCAGCTGAGTAATCTATCAATAAACACACACCATATGTATTCTTCCACACCAAAGCTATGGCAACCCCAACATCAAGACGTAACCTTATTAGGGATTGGGGTCTTGGCAGACATAATTACAATGAGGATTTCGTGACAAGATTATCCAGGATTAGGTTGGCTCTAAATCCAATTGAAAGTATCCTCAAGAGATGAAAATAAATAAACAATTCAGAGACCCATGGAGAGAAAGCCAGGTAAAAATGAAGGCAGAGATTGAAGTAGCATGTTCAGAATCCGAAGGATATCGCGAACGCTGAGAAGCCTGGAATGGTGTCTTTGTCCGAAGGCATCAGCTCTCCTGATACTTAAAGATTAAACTCTGCTCTCATTAGCTTTCTATTGTCGTGGTAAAACTATGACTGATCTATCTCATCATCTAACTCCCAAACTCAGTCCATCAGCAAGGGAAGCCAAGGCAGGAATTCAAGGCAGGAACCTGGAGGCAGGATCTAAAGCAGAGACCATGAAAGAATACATCGTGCAGGTCTACTTTCTTATACAGCCCAGGAGCACTAGCGCAGAGCCCATTCATAGTGACCTGGGTACTTCCTTGTTAATCAAAGAAATGCCCCAAAGCTTACCTACAGGCATATTCTCTGTTGAGGTTCCTTCTTAGATGACTCTAGCTTGTGTCAGCTTCACAAAGTCTAACCAACACAGCTGACCCTTTGTCAACTTAACACAGAGACACATCACGATGAAAACCATCAACTTTTCTTTCTTGTCTCCAAGATATCATGTTAATATTTGGATAACTTTAAAAGTCCCACAGTCTTTAAAACTTTCAACACTCTAGAAAACTCAGGCTCTTTAAGACTCCAAAGTGTCTCTAAAAATCCAGTCTCTTAACTAGGGGCATCTACAAAATAAAAGAACCGAGGCACCGTCACAATCAAAGCAAAGCAAAACGGAAGTCCAAGAGCATAAACAATGCACTGTGCCATGTCTGGGACTCACTTCGTTGTGTTATCCTGGGCTCCAAAGGGTTTGGGCAGCTGTACTTCTCCAGCTCTGCCACCATAGCACACACAGCTTGTCTCCTAGGCTCAGCCAGGTCCACTCTACAGCTGCCTCTGTCCTTGTCACCCAGAGTCCTGGCAACTCCAATATACTGGGGTCTCCACTGCAACTGAAGCTACAGCCTCTCCAGTGGCCTCTCCTTGCCTCTCACACTGCAAGCCTCGGCTGTGCTTTATAACCCCTTCAGTATTAAAGTTCGAATGCCACAAACATCAGGAACAAGTAGAAAAAAATCTTACACATTATCAAGTTCAACTACCAGTCTGAAATGCAGCTCTGGCTCTCTCTATAGATCACTGCTCTCTCTATCTAATGACCCCGAGGAAGCAGTCCTAGAATATTTCACTCAAAGATGCTGGTCTCTCTTTTTTTTTTCTGTTTCTTTTTCTTTTTTTCTTTCTCTCTTCCTTCCTTTCTTTCTTCCTTCCTTTTTTCTTTTTTTTTTTTTGAGGCCTTTTTAACTTTTTATTGATTCCTTGTGAATTTCTTATCATGCACCCCAATCCCACTCATTTCCCCAGCCCTTCAGATACACCCTCTGCCTTTGTAACTACCCCCCAAAACAAAACAAAACAAAACAAAACAAAAATCTTACCACGGATGCTGCAGTGTGTCACACAGTATACTGTTTTGTCCAAACAATTTTACTTACAAATGTCCATTGCAATGAGTCATTGGTCTGGTTTGGGGTCTCTGGCTTCTGCTACACCATCAATATTGGATTCTCACAGGAACTCCTCTCAGACATCCTGTTGTTGCCCTGTGTCATGGAGATCCTGCAGGCCCCTTCATTCACTCCAGCAGTTCATAGATGGGGTGGGCAAACTCAGAGCCCTGGATCTGGGCCTGGGGGAAGCTAAGTGGTCATCTACCAGCTCTCCTGTGACTGTGCCACCAGAGCAAGCTTTCCCATTTGCCCAAGCTAGGTGTAGGCCACCCTCCTGCCCTCATGCCCTCAAGGCTGGCTCACCCAGCTGGTCTCCTCTTAATCACAGCTGATTTTTTAGCCTTCAATAACCAGCATGAACTGTTCCAATAAAGACAAGGTTTTACTTCAGTATTTCTGGTCTCTTGTTAATTACCGCTAATTCTTTGGCCCTAGGTGGACCAGAAAACATGTATTTTCAATTCAAAATATCACACAAATAGCCCAAATAGTCTTTGAGAGACTCACAAATTTCCCTCTGCAACTTCTTAGCTGGGCCTCTACTGTCTGCACCTCTCCTCTCTCTTATCTCCCAAGCTCTCACAGAACATGCAATTAAGCTTGGAGCACTCAAGGGCCTTACCCCAGTCCAGGTTCCAAGCATTTCCACAATCCACCCCTAATCAACACGGTCAGGTGTCTCATAGCAATACCCACGATCCTAGTACCAATTCCTCTATCGGTTTGCTTTCTATTGCTGTAATAAAACACTGACAAAAACCAACTTGGGGAAGAAAGGGTTTATTTTGCCTTACAGCTTGTAGTCCACCCTCCGAGGAGTCGGGGCAGGAAGTCAAGGCAGGACCTGACTACAAAAGCTGAAGCTGAGGCCATAGAGGAAGGCTGCTTGCTCACTGGCTCGCTTTCTCTTTTCCATCCCAGGACCACAAGCCCAGGGATGGCAACTCCCACAGTGGCCTGGGCACTGATTCAAGCATTTTCTCACCTGAGATTCTTTTCCAAGATGACTCTAGATTATATCAGGTTTACCAAACAACACAGAAGAAGACCCAACCAACAGCCTTCTAAGCTCTAGAGCTACATTTTTGCTGTGTTAAGTCTTTGTGACAGCCCTACAAGACTAATATACTCATTGCATAGTATTTTAAATTAAAATCAAGGAACATCCTGCAAAATAGTGGTGGTGTGCGCCCTTCATGCCACCACTCCAGAGGCAGAGCAAAAGCAAGTGGTTCTTTGTGAGCTTGGGACCATTCTGGTAACAGAGTGAGTTCCAGGACAGCCAGGACTACACAAAAAAACCCTGTCTCAGGGAGGGGAAAAAAACAAAACAAAACAAAAAACAGGAGCATTCTATTGTTAAAAAAAACAAAAACGCCAAGAAAGAAAGAAAGAAAGAAAGAAACCTAGAAAGAATTTTATATTAAAAAATTAAGTCTCACAGAACACGGATAAAGAATGAAAGCTTCCTGCTTTGAGATCTGTAACCGAGGGTCAGGAAAGGAAGTCATCCTCTACCCATAGACCCTTGTACTGGCTTACTCTATGAACCAATCCTCTCTCCTAATCCTTTCTCCTGGATGATTTTTTTTTTGGGGGGGGGGGCTTGCTACACTTGAGGCTGTCCATAGCTTCCCAAGGTAGCTCCAGCACCGTCTCTAAGCTTTAAGCACATCCCCTACATCTAAGTGAGCTCATTATTAAGTAGCTCAATTATGGGGAATTTTCCCCCTGGAAGAACACCTGACTTCTGCCAATCACTAGACGCCCATCTCTGACCCAGCACTCGGAGAGACGAGCCCTGTGTTCCTTCCATAGCAGAGGGTTAGGAGATTCCAACAGAGGTCCCAAGCTTGTCTCTCAGCCACTGCCTGGTCACTGGCTGCTTCTCTCATGATCTTGCAACCTCCTGAGAGCAAAGACTTTTTTGAGTCTGACCTTCTCTGAGTAGACAATGCTGTGGATGTACTGAAGCACACACATTTTATACTTTCAAATGCCTCTCATAAAGGAGACCCTAATGGGCTCAGGTAGAACCATTTGCTAACGAAAAGGTTCTAACCCAGGAAACCACTCCCAGTCTGTCTGGGAAAAGATTATTACTGAGCTGGTCAGATGGACAGACATAGCCATGGGCATGAGCAGGAGAAGCAGGGCAACTCCTTAAACTACTCCCTTTCATAAAAGTAACTTTAAGGGAAAATGATTGAAAAGAGAACACACAAAGTGAGCATGCTATGTCATAGGCCTGGGCATCGTAATTCCTTCTGTGAAGTACCTGGAAGTAACAAAACCTAAGGGAAACAAACTATAGTTCCACAGTTCTTTCTAAATTTAAACACGAATCGTATCTTCTCTCCCTGTGCACAGCAGAAGGGGACAATAGGGGCGGCCAAAGCACTGTGCAAGTGATAGACCCCGTGTCAGAGCGAGACATCACTGAAGCACACTCTCAAGACTGTATGACCCCACACACACACACACACACACATACACACACACACACACACACACACACACACACACACACACACACACAGAGACAGAGATAGAGAGAGAGAGACAGAGAGAGAGCGAGAACATAGACACACAGCGAGTGCCTTTGCTTACCCAGAAAGATAAATGGCAGCCCAGTTGTTGCCCAGCAACCAGTTCCTCCACCTCATTCCATATTGGCTGGATTCCCAGAGAACCAAAGATCTTGCTGGGTACGAGTAAGAACTTATTTCCACCAACATTTACTTCTTCAGTTTACCACGGAAGAATGACTAAGAGACTCTGGGATCCTTGTTTGGGAATGGCAAGTGGTAGCTAGAGTCTGGTACTGAAAAACTCTGAGTGAGTAGAAAGAAACATATGTGAATGGATGGAGCACTCAGACAGGACAAGTGACCGTGATGCAGACAATGTCAACACGTTCATACTTCCGTTCTGCAACAGAACATTCTGTTCTGTTGGACATTAAGTGCAAAGGTTTCCAGCAGAGGTACCCCAGAAGGAGAGCACATTACAGTTTGGATTTAAAACGTTCGAAATGTTTCCCCAAAGCTCGTGTGTTCAGAGGTCAAGCCTTTGGAAGGTGAGTGCATGGAGAAGGTTCTAACCTCATCAATGGGTTAATCCATTGATAGGACCATGGCTTAATAGGCTACTGAGAGTTGATGGAAACTTCTGGAAGTGGGGTTTAATTAGAGGAACTAGGTCACAGATATGTGCCCACAAAGGTCATATCCTTATACCTGGCTTATTTGTTTCTCCTTCCCTACTTCTCTTTCTTTCCTTTTTCCTTCCCTCCCTCCCTTCCTTCCTACCTTTTTCATTTCTTCTTAGTCACCATGAGCATGTGACACACCCATTGGCCACCTCAAAGCAGAGGTCCTGTTGTGACCTATAGAAAACCTTTGGCCCATAGTTATGGCAACGAAATCAACAGAATAATGCATTCTGTAGTAATAGTGAAGAAGTTTGCGTTCCCTTGAAGATCCTAGTAATTACACCCTCTTGTTCCTTTCCCAAATGCATACAGTCCTGCCCCAGGATTGGTGTGTATGTGTGTGTGTGTGTGTGTGTGTGGTGTGTGTGAGTGTGTGTGTGTGTGTGTGTGTGTGTGATAGCATATGCAGGAAGTACAATTCTTATTGGAGGCACAGCTGCCTGTGTGTCACTTCTAAAGGTTGTGATGTCCAGTTTCACATTTGCAAGGTAAGTGACCCACACTCCTTTAAGTAACCTAGAGAACTTAATTCACTTATTCACCAGCCTGGGCCTGGATGAAACCCTTTTCTGGTCTGTCAGCTCCCTATCTGGGACAAATATAATGTTTCTTTACACCATCCCAAGAAAAGTCAACACCACAGTGAGGTGAGTGGCTTTGCTCTACCAAGTGCCTCCCTCCATGATATCTGTGTCACCTCAAATTCAGAGCCATGGGCCAAGAAGAATAAATAAAAATCTAATTTTAAGTTGTTTATCTCAATTATTTTGTCACGGTGGCACAAACTTAACACAGCCTGGTATAAACTGACCTGTCTGGCAGGAACGAACACCTTCTACAGACACATTGGCATTTCCTTCTTCATCAGATTGTTGAAAGAATGGACCCCAAGAAACTGCAATGTCCCCAGGAACCTCTGTACTGGGAGAGGAAATGTCTGAAATTGAGTGCATCCAGAGGAAGAACTTGCTTCCAGAAGAAAAAAAAAATGCACAGGTCAGGTGACCTTGTAGGAGAGACTGATCTCCAGGAGAGGCTCGAGGCAGTGGGGGGAGAGAACCGCATCTTGGAGACTGTTTCATTGTGCATATCTCTTGCTTTCTCCTTAAACTTGTCAGAACCCCCAAGACAGACTCAGAGAAGTCATTAAGATTCTTTGTTCAGGCAGTGGTTGTTGGGGACTGTGTCGGTCCCCAACAAGTGGTAGCATATGCCTTTAACCCCAGCACTTGGCAGAGGCAGGAGGATCTCTGAGTTTGAAGCCAGCCTGGTCTACAGAGTGAGTTCCAGGACAGCCAGGGCTACACAGAGAAATCCTGTCTTGAAAAAAAAAAAAAAAAGACTTTTTGCCCCCCTTCCCGATATGGCCACATTGACTAAATGTCCTCTTCCTGCTTCTCACTATTAATTTGGCTACTCTAATCGGCTTATTGAAGACAGGTGGCCAAGCCTGACTTGTTGGTTGCACACACCATGACACCTGAGTTCAATAACAACAGAACTTCTCAAGAGGAAATTACCCTTCCACCCCAGGCCACCATGCCCCCCACTTCTCAGCCTGGCAAATGCTCCCAGCCAGCCTGGGGAGTCCTGCCTTCTCCAGCCCTCTTCTGGGGCACACATGACTCCTTTGACATTTCCAGGCACCTATTACAACCCAGTCACCATGCCAGTCCCTGGAGCTAGAGATGCCAGACACAGCCTACATGCCAGGCCCTGGAGTGGGTAGGGTCTGCTCTCTGCTTTGATGCCTGACTCAGTTGAAACCAAACCTCTTCCTCGAAGATCCACAGTCCCTTCATTTCCTACTTCTGAGGTCTCACCCTCGGGCAAGACCTGTGGCTCAAACACTCAACCCTTCCATTCCCAGTGCAGTGTGTTTTTTTTTTCTTTTCTTTCTTTCTTTTTCTTTTCTTTTTAAGCTGCTGCAGTACCAGCTGCCTTACCTTCCAGAAAGCCTTTGGTTTAGACTAATATTTACATGCATTTGCATTTCTTTTGTACACACGGATGGGGGATGGGTAGGGCAGAGAGTTTTGCTTAGAAAGGAATCCACTTCCTGGGCCAGTACACAAAAATGCTATTCCAATTGCCAATTTCAAATCCTGAAGCGACTCGGTTCAGCTCGAATCCAGGTGATTTCTCTCACACCCCCTCAGTCCCAAAGCCCCTGCCCCTGCTTTTTTCATAGCTGCTTTGCCATTCTCCTCGTGAGGCAGGGGTGGGCAAGATCTATGTGTTTTGGTCTTATACAAACTGGAAATGTTTCCTCCTACAGTCTTTCATGGTTTTTGGTCATTTTCAGAGAACTCTGTGGGCACCCTCTGGTGGCTGACTAGAATTTTTGCCTGCAAAAAATCAAGAGTTTGACTGAGATGCCTTTATCTCACGTGCAGTCCTGATCTTTGGCTTTCTGCGGAACAGTGTGAGTTTCTCCGAGAAGTTAGTTCATCTCGTGACGCATGAGAGAACGAGCATGCAGCAGTCGCTTTGAAACCCGCTGAGGAGAAAGGCGCTGTGCAAAAAGGCTAGCCGCTAGGAGCTGGCATGGCTTGTAGGTTGCTGTGTTACCAGGTCAGCCTGGGTACATGGGATGAAGGGTGACCTGCTGTGGGCTCTCGGAAGACTTAGCTTCCACAGGAAACACATGCACGGCACACAGAGCGCGCGCGCGCGCGCGCACACACACACACACACACACACACACACTCCCTGGGTGACAGCTGTGATGGACTGTAACGACAGAACAATGGCTGGCTCCTTTTTTTTGTTTGAAACCAAAAGAGAATTAAGTCAAGCCAACGGAACTGGAAAGGTCCCAGGAGAAGGGTAAATCAGGAAGACTAAAGCTTGATTTCCTTAAGACCTGCTCAAGAGAGCAGCCGCTTGTGAAAACCCCCAAGGTCTTTGGAGAATCCTTGGGATGGCTGAGGAGGTAAAAACTGGCTTTCGGGAAGAATTATGTGGCCCTCCTACCTGCTCCCTCATGCCCTTGAGCCCTGAAACCCTGGGGGTTTGATAAGTATTGCAGCTTTGTCAACAAAGACATCACCTACGTTTCCTTAACTCTTTCCCAAGGATTTAATTAGTCTCAGGACATTCACCAGAGTCAGTTAATGTCACCTTCATATTGTGAGCAGAGGTGCACAGGGGTTAAACATGAGTGTGACTTCAGGGACCCTAGGAGGCAGCTCCACTGCCCTGGTGCCCCCTGAATCTCCCCTGCCGCGGCCTCAGTTCTCAGTTACCTCCCATCGTGCACTTTGTCCCTCTGCCCAAGCCAAGCTTCAATGGCAGAAGTGAAAGCCAGCAGGACAAGGTTTCATGGAAGGGCACTCTGGGAGAAGCACTGTCCCAGCAGGCCCTAGAAGCCAGAAAGACAGCCCAGCTGTTCAGATCCCAGGCCATACAGTCTTTAGGCCTCTGCAGCATCTTTTACCTGCAGACAAAGAGGCATTGTCTACCAGGACAACTTCCTTCAGGAAATTATTTTCATGTGCTCTGTTTCACAGTCAGAGCCCAGGGCAAAAAGGAAGTCCCAGTTCCAGCAAGCTGTCAGTCACCCCGCTCACGCTCCCAGGGTGCGTGGGTGGGTAACAGCTACTTCCCAGCCAGGCTGCATTTGAGTTAGTGCTGTGTGTGAAGGTGGAACAATGTCTTGGGTGGGTATTCCAGAAGCTGAGGTAGGTATGATGACCGAGCAACAATGGCACTGTGACCACACCTGTGGGAGCAGACGAAGCTTAGCCGCCCACAGAGACACCCTGAAATCCACTGAGCTGAACCGGGTGGAACCCCTCCTTCACTTTCTGTCTCTGGTCTGTGCTTCCAGTAAAATGAAAATATCATTTCATGGCTGTTGTGGAACACACTCAATCTGGGCTGTACCGACCATCATGCTAATTGCAGCTAACAATACTTGCTGGATACAGGCATCAGCTTTTATACAGATTAATTTACTCATTTTCATGACAACCAAATGGTCCCCATTTAAAAAAGGGGTGGAGAGATGGCTCAGTGGTTAAGAGCACTGACTGCTCTTCGGAAGGTCTTGAGTTCAAATCCCAGCAACCACATGGTGGCTCACAACCACCCATAATGAGATCTGACGTCCTCTTCTGGTGCGTCTGAAGACAGCTACAGTGTACTTAGATATAATAAATAAATAAATCTTAAAAAAAAAAAAAAGGGATACTAAGCAAGGAAGTGAAAAGCCTGGCCCCACATGGGGCAATGGCGGTTAAACATGAGTTCATTCAGGGTTCATTCAGACCCTGGCTGATGGGCTCCAGACCCTGAGCTCCTCACAATCACTGCTGCTGTTTCTTGAAGCTGTGTGGGGCGAGCTCAGTTACCCTTCACAGAAGCCTGCACATGGTATATGCTGTAATCATTCCCAGCTAGTGATGAGACCATAGAGAAAGTAAACAAGACTACACTGCTAGCAGAGGGAGAGATGGAGTAAAGGCAGTGTTCTCAGTCCAGGGACCCGGCAGTTAAGAGCACTTGCTGCTCTTTGAGAGAAGCAGGGCTCAATCCCCATGAGAGGCAGCTCACAGCCTCCCTTAACTCCAGCTCCAGGGGAATCTGACACCCTCCCCAGGTCTCTGAGGGCACACAGTTACATTCACACACACACACACACACTGAGGGCACACAGTTACATTCACACAGACACAGACACATAGATAAATAATAAAAATAAATCTCAACAACTAGTAAATAGTGGAGAGAGACTCTAGTATCCACATGTAAAAGATGAACTGCTAGATGTGTGCTACAAAAATCAATCTGAAAGGGAGAAAGCATAAAGGAAATGCCGTAGGACATTAAAATACACAAGGACGGGGCTGGTGAGATGGCTCAGTGGGTAAGAGCACCTGACTGTTCTTCCAAAGGTCCCGAGTTCAAATCCCAGCAACCACATGGTGGCTCACAACCATCCGTAACGAGATCTGACGCCCTCTTCTGGTGTGTCTGAGGACAGCTACAGTGTACTTACATATAATAAATAAATAAATCTTTAAAAAAAAAAAATACACAAGGACAAGAGTCCAGAGGCACATGGAAAAACTCAACTATCCCATATGAAAAGGTGTCTGCCCAACAAAGCCATCAACTGTCAAAATGAAGAAAATCTCTAGAATGGGAAAGGATGCTTGTAAGTTCTGTGCCTGAAAGGGAGTTCATGTCCATAATAATTAGAGCACTCACAACTGGTCACAATGCAGAGGGTCAGTGGCTGGACAGTACTTAACCATGAACAGGATATCTATTCAACAAACTCCTACCTGAGGCTTAGGGATCATTGTGGAAAAGGGGGCAGGGGGCAGGGAGGACCATAGTGAAACAGTGTCTCCAGAGCATGACAGGACCACCACCCTCATGAGCTCACAGCAGCTGTGGTTTCTTACACAACACCTGCTCAAGATCAATACAGGCTACAGTCTAGCATGGACGGAAGTAAAGGAGTTCATGAACTCCCATCCCTGATGGAGATGCTATGGACAATGAATGGCTTTGAGGAGGATGAATGCCAACTTTCCTTAAGGGTGTGGCTCCTGCAGACCATACTCGAGTGGATGTTCCCACACTCACAAGTACATGCGCAGTACCAGTCAGAGTCAGGGAGCTATTGACTAAAAGAAGCAAGTAGGGGTTAAGAGTGGGAGTAGGAACCATGAACTGGGCAGGATTTAAGAGTAAGAACCCAGAGTAAATAGTATAAAAACGTATTGTATAAAATTCTTGAGAAATTAATAGAAATACTTTAAAAAAGAGAACAAAACAAGAAATAACCCAATTAAAACCAAGCAACAAACCTAAATAGCCTTTTATCAAAATAAGACATGTAAAAAAATCAGCAGGTACACAGGAAAAAAAAAGTTGCTAGCACAAATCAGGGAAATGCAATTTAAAGCCACAGTGAGAGATCACTTCACTCTGGTAAAATGGTAATTATCAAAAAGGCACAAAGTGGGAAGTGCTAGTGAGGGTGTGAAGAAAGGGGTCCCCGTGCACTGTTGGTGGGGACATGAATCAGGATGGTTTATCAGTTCCTCAAAATACTCAAAGTACGACTCCCGAGTGACCCACAAGTACTAAAAGTACAAGTCCCGCGAGACCCACAAATCCCACCACTGAGGATGTACACATCCACAGAAATAATGTCAGCTTGTCTGAGACAATCTGCACACCCATGTTCACAGCACTAGTCACAAAAGCCAAGATATAGACTCACTCTAAGCATACAAATGATATATGCTAAAGAATAAGTCCCACATACACATGCATGCACATGCACACATGCGTGCACACGCTGGAATATTATTAAGTCAGGGGAAAGAAAAGAAATTCTGTTGTTTGTGGCAATGTGAATGGAACTGGAGATCACTGTGTTGAAAAAAACAAGCTTAGTACAGAAAGACAATGCCCTGGTCATTCACATGCGGGACCTCAAAGGTTGATCTCTTACAAGTCTCTCGAGGAGAAGGATTTCAGTTAACAGAGCATGGTGGAGGTGGTAGGAAGGCAGCATGCAGAGAGGTTGACTGATAGGGAGGAAGTTGCAGTGGATAAGTGTGAGAAGCTCTATAGATGATAATGATAGTTATGTGTTGTTATACCTTTAAAATCTACAAAGATTCTGAGTGAAGCCGACATGTTAACATGTCTCTAACACAGCACAGAGTCTACATATATTGAAATATCTAGTAATGCTGGGGCTGTCACAGTCAGCAGAGTGCTTCCCTGGCAGACACGGAGTTCTAGGTTCCCTCTTGGCACCACATTCAGGAGATGGAGTGAGAGGATCACAAGTTTCAGGGCACTTACATAGACACTTGGGGGCTGGCCTAGAATACATGAGACCCTGTCCAAAAACCAGGGCATTGTCTTTCTGTGAACATGGGTGTGCAGATTGTCTCAGACAAGCTGACATTACTTCTGTGGATGTGTACATCCTCAGTGGTGGGATTTGTGGATCTCGCGGGACTTGTACTTTTAGTACTTGTGGGTCACTCGGGAGTCGTACTTTGAGTATTTTGAGGAACTGATAAACCATCCTGATTCATGTACCCACCAACAGTGCCCGGGGACCCCTTTCTCCACACCCTCACTAGCACTTCCCACTTTGTGCCTGGTCAAGCCTGAAGACCCTTTTCCCTTACTTGGGCTTCTCCCTGATGACCTTTGGCCTTAAATGGGGGGAAATGGTCATTGAAAACCCTAGGATGGGAGCGAAAGGGCATGATTATTGCCCCAATTCTGCATTTCAACCAAAGATAAATACACTTCTAGGAAGTGAAGAGGACCAAAGGTTGAATTTACAAACGATAGCATTTTCAGTGTTCTTCTCTGGGACGCTGATAATTACGGAATCAGCCACACGTTTGCTCAGCAGAGGAAGGGAAGACAGCACTCAACGACCTCTGACACACTTTCTTGACTTCTAAAACATCACGAACTTCTTTATTTTGTCCTTTGATTCAGTGAGTGACTTCAAATCTACTGTACATGGCAGGCACTGTTCTAGGCACGGTGGAAATAGTGAGTTAAAATGGACATTAACAGAAATAGGCACCAATGAAAGAATTGCAAAAGAAATGATAAATTATAAATTGTGACATGTGTTCCCTGATACTGTAATATCATAATACAATCATTATAATAGAGAGGGTTGCCAAGGACAGGTACCTGTTGCCAGGTCCTGCTGGTCTACCTAGTCCAGTCCTACCCTGGCATCGTCATGATATAGCAGAAGTGAGTGAAGGGCCTTGGGGTTTGGTGGTTACTCTATACTGTCAACTTGATAAGATTTACAGTCACCATGGAAACACTCCTCTGAGTATGTCTAGGACTATGGTTCCAGAAAAAGCATAACTGAATGAGAATGACCCGCACTCAATTTAGTGCCACACAGTGCCTGGGCTGGGGTCCCTGAGGAAGCAATCTGAATAGCATCACCTCTCTTCCTCAGATGTGCTATGACCTCACTTTCCTGCTAGAGGTACTCTACCTTCAGACCAGGAGCCAAATAAATAAATAAATAAATAACCCCAATAAAACCCTTTTCTTGCTTATGTTGTTTCTGTCCAATATTTTATCACAAGAATGAGACAAACAATGACTGTGACCCAGGTGCCTTAGTGCTGGAGCCATGCACCTGCAGGGGCTCAATCACCTCTCCAGGCCAACCTGCTCACGCTGTCACCTACCAGTAGCTCGGGGACACCACCTCCAGCAGGGAGGCAGGCTTGGAATGGATTTTGTTACAGGTTGCTTTTAAGGCACTGTGAACCTTGTTTCCTGATGACACGGTCACCACACATCTCCTCTGCAGCTCCGTAGCATCTCTACCAGATCCTGTGCTGCTTCTCGGTGAGTCAGGGAGAAGGCCTCCTATGCTGTGGAAGTTCCAGCCCCTTCCCCGTGATGCCCAAAGAGTGCTGGAGGCAGCAGTGAAGCGTGGGGCTCAGCTGTTTTCTCGCTGGGACTTCTGAAGAAGTCGGTTTCACACTCCTACCCATCTCCGTGCATTGCAGGTCCTGTGGCGCTTCTTCTCCCACTGTCTAGTGTCTAGTATTTACTCTTAGTTGATTTTCCCAATTGCTGCCTCTGCCCTTTACCAGCTGTATGTATGTTGACAGCAAGCTAAAGTAGTCTTTGCTTCTTATCTACAGATATTAATAATAATAGTAATAATAATAATAATAATAAAATTCCCACTTTCTGAAACCAAACAAAGAACGCAGCAACAGTGGCAGAAAGCTAGTCTCACTCTGTCATCCTTCCCCAGAGAAAAGGATGACTGCATCCTGAAGCCCTTGGAGACAGGGATGCCCAAACCGTGGAGTAGCTTGACCTCTGCTGTCACATGCAATGAAAGTTTGAAGGGTAGAAGAGGTGACCTGCCAAGTCTAAGTGACTCCTTCGTCTCTGAGAAAGTAGGTGCAGACATTAAAGAAGTGTTGCATACTTTAATCCTAACACTCAGGAAGAGAGGCAGAGAGATCTCTGTGAGTTTGGGGCCAGCCGGGTGTCTATGGTGAGTTCCAGGCTGGCCAGAACTACATAGTGTGACCCTGTCGCAAATAAATAAATTAATTAATTAAATAATTCCAAGTAAAGAAATCACCCATGACAATGTTCTAAATGTTCTAATTGTTGTACGTGGGCTCTGGCTAGGGGTCCCACTCTGTGAGGGAAGAAGACACTCTCCTAGGAGCTAGCTAGAGGCTTGTGGCTGCGGTGATGGTTGTGCAAGGCTCCGATAGGAGTGGAACAGATGTCCAGGGCCGAGCTAGGACGGAGGCGGTCAGACCACTCTACCACACAGGCACAGCTCAGCACCACAGTCCAGGCCTCTCGTATTTGAATCAACGCGTGTAGTAGTACTTCATGCCCAGAGGACGTGGTTGCCTCTCCTTGGGTGACCTTGCTGGCAGCCCGTAGCTTTTTTAGTGTGTAGACTTTCATCTTATTCAAAAGGCTCTACATTTGAAAGGGGTTCAGCTGGGGGAGGCTGGGGAAAAGTGAGTCAGGGTAGACCTTCTAGGTGGCAGGAGCCTGTCACTGGGCTGTCATCCTGGGCCTGAGTGGGTTGGTACACAAAGAAGGCCTTTCTCTCTCACACATGCTTTCCAAAAAGCCAGGGATTACCACAATAATAGCAACAATGGCCACGGTTCCCTGGGAGCTGACAGTGTGCCTGGATTCTACTTACCATGCATCGTTCGTTTAATCCCACGAAGCAAGAACTTGGGTCTACAGATGAGAAACAGAGGCACCGGGGTGACAAACGACCAGCGTGGGGGTCACAATAGGTGAGTTCTCAATTGGGGAAGATTAATGAAGAGAAAAACTTAGAACTAGATTCCCTTCAGGATAAAGATCGCTGTGTTGTGGGCGACAGAGGAAGTGGAAGGGTTTGAAGGGGCCCAGTCATTTACTCCGGACCCATGGCTCTCGTCCTCACTGCAGCCCTGATGGAGGGCTTCCCTGGTCTCTCAGATGGAACTGCCTCTCTCCCATGAGTACGTGCTGCAGACTCTGCATGATCTCTGAGAAAAACAAGGGGATTTCCTTTTTTGCCCAATCTTCTTTATGAGGTCAGAGCCCAGAGGGCTGCAACCGCCTGTGACCTGTGAGTCACCCAAAGATTTGTGAATAAAAACCCAGCCTTAATATACTGCTGTCATCATCTTTAAGTTCTGGAAATTATTTATTTATTTATTACTTACAGTTGCTCATTTGTTGAGGGTGGGGGGCACGTCTAGAGGTTCCATTCTCTTCCACTATGTGGGTCCTGAGGACTGGGCCATTGGTCAGGCTTAGCAATAAGTACCTCTACCCGCAGAGACATCTCTCTGGCCTCTATTGATTTGTAAACAAAGAACTCTTTGTGTTTTTCTTTTGCAATGGACTCCCAGGCTGTCCTGGATGGGGGCTAGGACAGGAGAGGCAGTGTAGACTGTTCACGTCTGTGTCTTGTAGCCTTTTCCCCTAAGCAGAGTACTGCTGGGTAGAACACTGCACACAGGAGTCCTGAGTGCTTCAACAAGCCCCGAGCCAACAAACACAGACGCCAAAGCCCTTTTGAAGTGGGCCAGTATACAAGTTTCCTGGTGAATGCATTCTTTCAAAAACTTACATGAGAGTAAGTTCTATGTTCTACTGCACAGTGGGGTGACTCTGTTTTACCATCTATTATGTATAATTGTTATGCATTTCATAAAGAAGTAGGAGAAAAGGAGTTTAGGCTCCCAGGCTAAAGACATACTGAATAGCGAAGGCTATAGGAATGCTAGCTGCTCTAGTCTGATTATTACACTTCGTTCACATTATCAAATCATCCCACAGTGCCTCATACATATGTAAATTATTATATAGCACAAGCTGGCCTCAAACTTGCAATTCTCCTGCCTTGGCCTCTCAAGCACTAGAATTATAGGTATATGCCACCACACCCAACCATGTGTCAAATTTTAAAAGTAAAAAGAGAAATAGCCCCCTTCTCCCAACAGGGTGGACAGCAGATGGCTCCCCTGGCCATATGTTTATGAATAAACAGTCTTTCTTAATTTAAGCACAGACTTTTATCTGCCTTCGACAACTAAACAAATCAGATTGATCCTTTGGGTTCATAACTGTAAAAAGGATAAAAATTAAACAGTAACTGTAGCACACCTCTAAATAGAACTGGCCCTCTTTCTGTTACAGAGATCCCACTCCAGTTCACGGAAGTCACCGAGGAGAGGTGGACACCCCGTCTGTAACAGCCACATCCCAGAGCTCTGAAGTGCACAAGCTTGCTCCGATTTCCACAGTAACACAGAGCAACACAAGCAAGCAAGAACTCTGCTTGCAGTCCAGTCAAGTGGCACAGGTCGGAACAGGATTGCACACCCCCCAACCCAAGCTGCCATGAGACAGACTTCAGTTTACAGGACTCAGGACCAGGTGCCTGGATAAAGAAGTGCCTTCATCATTCACACCACCCGAAACAGCACTTATTTTAGCAAAAATCAGAAGGGAAAAACGCAATCAGAGAATCTACTTTGTGGAAAATTTGGCTCTGCTAACTTACCCCATGACTCTTATAGTAGATACGTTGTCTGAGGCCAGGTACATCTAAAGATTGAAACGAAATCAAAATTAAGTCATTTCTAGAGTTTCTTCAAAGAGAAACATAGTATTCTGACACGCCAATTATCTACACACATGTGCATGTGCAGAGCACGTTTTAATCTCTTTAATGCAAAGGTCAGAGATACCCCCACACACACCCACACACCCCAAAAGCTGGTGTTGAGGGAGCTAATATCAGTGATGTTTATTCCAAGAATCTTCATCCATCCACAGATTCACAGGGTCAGGCCCAAACATGTTGCTCTAGGTAGGTTAATGGATCCAAATCTATTCCATCAACATTCCTTCAAATAGAGGTAGGAACTACAGCAACGAACAGATGAGGAGTGAGTGGACACACAAAAAATGAACACTCAGAGAGATAGTCAGTGTCTTAGTAACTATTCTATTGCTGTGATGAAACACCATGACCAATGCAACTTACAAAAGGAAGCAGCAGTGTGTGTGTGTGTGTGTGTGTGTGTGTGTGTGTGTGTGTGTGTGTGGTTGTGTGTTCTCACTTCCCGCTAACTCCTCACCCATTGCTTTCATTCCTTCCTACCCACATTTAATGGTTTATTGTTGTTGTTGCCCCTGCTGTTGTTGCTTGTGCTTTAAGATTTTCTTCAATTCTCTATAATACCCTATCACTGAAAGGTTTGTTGTTATTGCTGTTTTTTGTTGTTGTTGTTGTTGTTGTTTACTTTGGTGGATTTTCTTTAATTCTGTATAATGCCTTATCCCTGACAATGAAGAGTTTTGTCTCTACATGTGTCCTTTAACAGACAGGTATAAGAATGTGACATCAATGGTTCTCATAAAAGCATAAACTGGACACAAACCAAAGGCCTATCAATGGGATCACCTTCTGGCACACTCACTCTATGGACTAAAGTATAATAATTAAGGTGAATGACTTCAGCTAGGAGACAGCATGGATGAATCAGTCGTAGCACCATGCAGAATGAGAAGTTGCCTCGGGGTGTGGCTCCACGGAAGAGCCCAGACTCAGCATATGTACTAGCACCTGCATTTGATATTCCCAGCACCGAGAGATCCAGAACACCACGCACAGCATGATGGGATTGGTTTTGTTTTGTTTTGTTTTGTTTTGTTTGGGTGTATTTTGTTTTTATGTATATGGGTATTTTTCCTGCATGTATGTATGTGCATCAAATGTGTTCAGTGCCTGCAGAAGCCACAAGTCCCCTGGAACTGGAGTTATGGATAGTTGCAAGCCACATGTGAGTGCCGAGAGTTGAACCCAGCCTGCTGAAAAGCAGCCAGTGTTCTTAAGTGTTGAGCCATCTCTCCAGCCCCGTGGTAGTCTATTAACAAAGAACAGAACACGAAACAGTGTGTTTTAAAGGCCTAATACAGATGTGGCCAAACTTGTTTACAAAGGAAAGGAGTGAAAGCAATGAGGGTCCAAAGCAAAGGCTGCAGGACAGGAGGAGACAGGGAAGGGAAGAAGGCATGGTCCGAGGACATGTGAGGGTCCTGTTTCTTGGGAACTGGAAGTTGAGACGCACTTACCGTGTTATAAATGCAGTAAGTAAAAGAATGCCAAGCCCGAGCCAGGAGCACATCTGGCCTGCTTCTGGGCATCGGCACAGCACTTTTTTCTGAGTTCATTGTGTGTGTGTTCAATAATAATTAATAAATAATAATAATAATAATACTTTTTAGAAGACACAGGAAAGGGAAGGCTGGGGTGGAAATAACAAGAACAACTTTATTTTATATGGAGTGCTCAAGTTCTACACAGAAATTGCATTAAATTTATCAAATGAAAGATTTACCAGCATTTTGCCAGGGATACCAGGAGCACTGTGTAAAAGTTCTAAGTTAATTGATACTATATTTCTAATTTTAGATCAGTTTCCTTGGCAACTGCCTGAATAACCATCCACTTAACCAGACTTTGTGTCCACGCACACAGCTCTGCCTGCCTTTAGTCACTCATTTGATTTCAGATCATTGCCCTTGACCCTGATCCTGGGACCCAGCTCACGTGTTATGGAGGGAGAGTTGTGGTCCTCTGCAGTTCATGGTTGGACACAAACAAGAACTATCAGCTTTGTCAATCTGAGAGTCACAAACAAATGGAAGCATGTAGCCAAAAAAGATGGTGAGAGGGAAGGACAGACACTCACTCGCTGAGTACCATTGGAGGCTCAGACATGCTGGAATCCCTCCATGTGGTGACATGGGGTTAATCTTCATGTTAGCCCTGCAAGGCAACACCAATACGTTTTCCTGCAAAGGAAACTGAAGTTCATCTATGAGGAGGCACCAATGCTCATGAGACAGGCAATCATCCAAGACTGCCTAAGTGACCAGGCGTCATTCCAGATGGATAAACTAGAGTGTCAAGGTGCAGAGCCATGGAAACTGTTGGCACTGAAGGGAAATGTAGGAGGAAGCCACAAGAATGTGTGTGTGTGTGTGTGTGTGTGTGTGTGCGCGCGCACATGTGTGCATGTGTATGTATATGTATATGTGTATTTGTATCTATATATAATGCATAACCAAGGCGCCTGGCCCTTCTCTCAAAACATCCTTGTGTTCCAGAGCTCGAGGGCTTCTGCAGAGAGGAATTGCCCATGCCCAAAGATTCAAGTATGTGCAGGATGACAGTCTGAGCCCTTCTAGGAAAAGAAGCTGTACCTCAGATAAGCTTGTTCCTCTGTCTTCGCTATTTAAGCATCACTCTTCTCACGCTCATTATCTTATCTTCAGAGAATCTGCCAAGTGTTAGTAGAATCTGCCAATCTATAAGGAATCTAACCAGTGTGACAGAAAGCAGAAGAAATACAGCAAACCCTTTCGGGGCACTGTCATGAGCGAAGCCTGGCAGCCCCAGAGGGATGGCAGCATTCTACAAGCCAGTATTCTCTCTTCATGTACCGCATTTCTTGGCACACAACCCCTCCATGCTATGAACACACACACACACACACACACACACACACATCAAGATGACTTGTACCTCCAAAGACATATATTCACCCCCCCCAAAAAAACCAACTGACTGTGTCTTAGAGTAAATCAAAGTGGAACTTTCCCATACAGTAGTCACTAGGACCCCAGGGCCCCAGTGCTTGCCCTGACACTGTTCCACAACCTACATGGATGATCTTCTCCTCATGTCTCTCTGGGAGCTCTTCAGTGGCACAGCATCCCAGAATCGAAAGCCAGGAGCTCTGCAAACAGAAGGTGGAAAGTTACAACCCTTCTGAGGCTCTTTGGTCATCAAGGAGCAAAGTCCTCATGTGCCTGAGGTAGGGCTGGAGGGGGTGATGGTAGATAAGGGAAGGGAGGCTTTCTGCCTACAGATTCACTGCATGTAAACAGCAGACATTGTTAGGATCAAACACTGTTCTCTGCGTATCTCCTTCCAGAATGTTCCTGATCTCCTGGTCTATGCAGCACATACATTCCCTGCTCATTTATTCCTGCCACATCTCCTTGATGAGCCTTGAGTAGCTTCTGTTGTAAAGCAATTATGTTTGGTTTTGTTTCTAAGTCAAGGCTTGGAAGAATAGCACCTCAAGTCTTAGAAGGACGTCACAGGAGGAGAGCATTTGAATGGCATTAGAATGAAGTGCTCCATGTCCTCTCTTTTGTGGCATCTCCACTGAAGAGTTGTTACCCCACACTTCAAACTATTTCAATATGCCTCCCAAGTCACTTTTTTCTGTCCACTTAAGACCTCTATTGAACTGTTACCATCATCAATAATACTTCTAAAGGGTATACACTGTCTCCCCCCTCAACTTCTATGTTGGGGTCCAGGGAGCAGTGAAAGCAGGAAAAACATCAGTAATGACCCACAAGGTAGAGAATATGAATGTCCCGAGTACCACAGAAAGTTCTGGAAGAATCCAGAGAGAAATGAGAACTTCAGCCACAGGCAAGTAGAACAGAGTGCCATCGATAAAGTGAAGTGAGTATCAGGGGTTGTGAATCAAAAGAGTCTATGAGTTTCTCAGTTCAGCCTAGGCTGTGCATACAAAGCAATACCAAACCAAGCATCATGGGTGTCGTCTGTATAGCAGATACGTGAACTGGTAAGAAAATATGAAGATCTGAGAAATAAACCCAACATCTATGGCTAACTGACTTCCAATGAAGGTATCAGGAATGTACATTGGAGAAAGGACAGTCCTTTTTATTTATTTATTAATATTTATTTATTTATATTATATACATGAGTACTGTAGCTGTCTTCAGACACACCAGAAGAGGGCATCGGATCCCATGGTTGTGAGCCACCATGTGGTTGCTGGGAATTGAAGTCAGGACCTCTGGAAGAGCAGTCAGTGCTCCTAACTACTGAGCCATCTCTCCAGTCCTGAAAGTACAGTATTTTTTTTTTTAAAAAAAAAAGTGGTTCTACAAAAGCTGGATATCTGGAGGTGGGGGGTGGAGGAAGGGAGGAAAGAATGAAAAGTGACCCTTTTGCCTCAGTGGTTACAAAAATCTACCCAACATGGCTTAGAATTGAGTGTGAGCTGAGGCATACCCATAATTCTGAGAAGGGTGAGAAGGAACGATCATAGCTTCAAGGCCAGCCTGGGCTATATAGTAAGACTCTGAAAAAAAAAAAAAAAAAAAAAAAAAGGTAAGTGCTTCATTCATGACATTAGTGTCACTCATGACATTACTGTGGGCAAGGATATTTTTTTTTTATAAACTCTGACAAACAGGATTATATCACACTAAAAAGCAGTCATGTAGCCAAGGAAACATTGTAGTCATGTAGCCAATTTGTATAGATTGTCTAATGTAAAGACAATCTATGCAAACTCAGATGTTTTGAAATATCCCACATAGGCTCAAGTGTCTAAACATTTGGTCCCCAATTGGTGGCACCATTTGGGGAGAACCTTTGGAGCATGAGGCCTAATCTGGTGGAGGGGGACTGATAGTATGTTATACCTCTGGCACCAACCTGACTTCTTTGCTTCTGATTGTTCACAATGTGAGAAGCTGCTGCCACGGTCTCCCATTGTCTGTAGACTGAGCATCTCCTACTGTCCTGCCCTCTGAACCAGGATGGAATGAGACCATGAGCCCAAATAGGTCTTTCCTCCCTTCAGTTGTTTCCATCATGTGTCCATCACAAGAATGAGATAAGTAACAGACATAGAGAACCAGGACCAAGTGGTTGAGTTGCTGCCTCAATAATCCTGGCCACATGGTTCTTAAAGTGTTGGAACTAGTGTGTGGAAAGAATATGGAAGAGTTTGGAAATGCAGGATCCACATCAGCAGGCTATTCTTCACTGACAGGGTCCTGAGGAGGAAGGTCCAAGGGATCAGTGATGATGGAAATGGAATACCTGGGCTCCAGAGGTCTTGCACAAGCTATGCCTTAGGTCAAGCAAGCTTATTAAGGAGTACAGCACCATATATATTACTTTCATGGAAGAAATGGGACAGAGTAAGTGGACATTCTCATACAATGGGACAAAGTCAGCAGGAAGCTAATCAAGCAATGTTACCCAAAGGGGGCCCAGGGTATCTCAAGAGAACTACAGACCAATCATACAGCAGCCTTGGAACTGTTGACTTCCATCTCATTTCCAGGAAAAGCTAAGTTCCCAGAAACCAAATTCTTCAACTCTTTCTGAAGCCCTGGCTCCAGCCCCAGAGTGGGCCTTGCCAACTCTGCTCCTGAGCAAGTACACAGAACTTGACTCCTTTTCCCTTTCATGGGGGCTCTGAGGACACCTGCCACTGCCTTTGCTCTCAACAGATGCAGGCTAAGAAATCCTTAGGACTCTGAAAGCAGATCTAAGCAGATTCTGGTGGCAGTTTGGAAGACCAGAACACCGACAGAATGGGAACAGTAGGAGTTACACTCATAAGGATTCAGACAGGAACAGAATTCTATCAGGAATTTACCTAGAAGCCATCTGTGTTATATTCTGACAAAGAACCTGGCTATCTCTGCCTGTGTCCTGAAATTTTTGAGGGAGAACAAATTCAAAGGTAATTTGTTTGGTGGCAAAAAAAATCTTAAGACAGAGGAGCACCTAGCTAAGGTGAGGTAGTTACCAGACGTTTTAAGCCCGATTAATAGTGAGAATTCAAAGTAAAATGTGGAACATAAAGATGGAGAAAACACAGTGTGGTAAGGAAAGAAGTGTAAAAGCATTTAAAGAATGAACAAGGTAGATAAAGCTGTCATTGTTAAGGAGATTAATGGGAAACAGAAAGTGTACAGGGTACAGTACAGTAAGAGCCTCAAGTTGACTTGAGGGTAAGACCCACCCATAGAAGGCTCCAGATTATAAAAAGGACAGATTTTCATTTGAAAAGAGAATGCTTTCTAGGGTGGAACGTAGTTGTCTAGACAAACAAATCTCCAGGCTCAGACCTACAGCTACTTAGAAGTGGTCCCCATCATGGTCCAATGTGACCCAGCTGTCTGAAACTGACAGCAGGACTTGGTGTTGTTTACTTGGTACCAGTTTTGCAGGTAGTGTATGTGTGGAATGTGAGCACGATGGGCTCATGGAGGCTTCCACCAAGGCACCTTGGCCCAGAACCTAGACATGAAACTCCATACAGACTATGGTTGCCTTGCTGGACCTATCTTGTTTGGGTCTAATCTCTCCTATGTATCTTTCTTCCTCTCTTTTGGAATGGGAACACTCACTATGACGCACTATATATTGAAAATATGTAACTTGACTTTTGACCTTACAGGGCCCACAACCAAGAGTTTCCCTTGAGTCTCAGAAGAGACTTTGGACTTTTGAAGTGTTGGAACTGTTATGACTATGGAGAGTCTTGAAGATGGACGGAATGTATTTTGTATTATGCAATGGTCCTGAGCCTATGGAAGACAAGGATAGAATGCTATGCCTTTAATATGAAGTGCCCCCCACCCCCAGGTTCGTGCATTTGAACACTTGATTCTCCAGATGCTGCACTCTTTTTAAAATGACGGGAAAACTTGACAGTTGGGGTCTTCCAGGGAGAGGTAAGCTCCTGAGAGCTGGGGTCTTCCAGGGAGAGGTAAGCTCCTGAGCGGAGTTTGGAGGTTGTACCTGCCTTTGATTCCCTTTCCTGGTCAACCACATTGTGAAAGCTGCTGTCACAAATTCTCACTGCTATGGATGCACAGGCCATGATAGACTGAGAGACCCTCTGAAACTGTGAGCCAAACCCCTCCTCCACCTTTCCTCCCTTACATAGTATTTGTGGGGTATTTTGGTCACAGCATGAAGAAAAGGAGCTACCAAACACATCATGCATTTGACAAGGGGTTAATGCCCAGAGCATATAAGAAACTTACCATCTCAATACCAAAGGTTAAAGAATCTAATGAAAGTGGGCAAACAATTTCAACAGACACTTCTTAGCATATATATATATATATATATATATATATATATATATATATATGACTGGCTAGCAGTCCCCAGGAGACACGTTCCCCATCACAAGTCATCAAGGAACTTCAAATTCAAAACAACCGTGAGACATCATTTCATACTGCCAAGGACCAGCCTCAGTTTGGAAAGTGGTTATGAGGAAGGGGTGTTCAGGAGCGGTGTCAAGGTCAAATCATGGGTACAAGCTAACAGCCTGTGTTCTGCTCAAGACAGCTTTCTGCAGATTTCCAGACAGCTCAGCTCTCACAGACCAAAGCCCTACCTTTTATTTATATATCAATTCAATCATTCACCCTAGGTTCCCTTTTTTTTTTTTTTTTTTTTTGTTTTTTCAAGACAGGGTTTCTCTGTATAGCCCTGGCTGTCCTGGAACTCACTTTGTAGACCAGGCTGGCCTCGAACTCAGAAATCCACCTGCCTCTGCCTCCCGAGTGCTGGGATTAAAGGCATGCGCCACCATGCCCGGCCTAGGTTCCCTTTTGATTATTCCACCAATCAGCATTGTTTGACCTTAGCCCCTTAACTCACAGGAAAAGACAGCAAACATATTTTTTTTTTTATTAGATATTTTCTTTATTTACATTTCAAATGCTATCCCAAAAGTTACCTATACCCTCCCCCTGCCCCTGGTCCCCTACCCACCTACTCCCACTTCTTGGCCCTGGCATTCCCCTGTACTGGGGCATATATATAGTTTGCAAGACCAAGGGGCCTCTCTTCTCAATGATGGCCAAATAGGCCATCTTCTGCTATATATGCAGCTAGAGACATGAGCTCTAGGGGTGCTGGTTAGTTCATATTGTTGTTCCACCTATAGGGTTGCAGATCCCTTCATCTCTTTGGGTACTTTCTCTAGCTCCTCCATTGGGGACCCTGTGTTCCATCCAATAGCTGACTGTAAGCATCCACTTCTGTGTTTGCCAGGCACTGGCATAGCCTCACAAGGGACCACTATATCCGGGTCCCTTCAGCAAAATCTTACTGGCATGTGCAATAGTGTCTGAGTTTGGTGGCTGATGATGGGATGGATAGTCCATCCTTTCATCTTAGCTCCAAACTTTGTCTCTGTAACTCCTTTCATGAGTATTTTGTACCCTAGTCTAAGGAGGAATGAAATATCCACACATTGGTCTTCCTTCTTCTTGGTTTTCTTGTGTTTTGCAAATTGTATCTTAGGTATTCTAAGTTTCTGGACTAATATCCACTTATCAGTGAGTGCATATCTTGTGACTTCTTTAAACATATTTTTTCTTAACAGCACAAATGAATTCAGAGATCTGCCTGCCTTTGTAAACATGGTTGATAAGCTAGCTGGGTAGGATCTGGCTCTGAGATCATTGCTCCCACCACAGCTGTGCCTAAATTTGCTTTTCCTAAATTTGCTGACCTTGAACTCGGGAATCTGTCTGCCTTTGTATCTTTCTGACAAGCTGGCTTCTAGTACAGCTGCCTCTATTCTTTTCAGTCCATAATTCCTGTCATATAATTCATAGTGTGTCCTTATACTTGGCATAGTTGAGAAATTATATATTTTTGAACTCTTGTTTTCAGAGTTCTTTCCCACAGCCTTAAGGGCTGTCCTGAAGGTCACAGCATTTACCATTTTTGCTAAGGACATAGACACACCCTCACCTCCCAGAGTCATACTGTCTCTGATTATCATGGAGTCTTAACCTCAGTAGAAAGGACATTCCCCAATAACCATGGTAGGGAGAATATTTCCTGAAGGAAGAACATGATATATATATTACAAACAAGCCTCACACCCAGCAATTGTCAACACTTACCATGCATAATTCTAGCCAGAAAGGCTAGAATCCAAAAGACAAGAAATAAGTGCTGCAAAGTCTACAGAGACAGGAACTCTCATACATTGTTAATGGAATTTAAAGTAGTACAGTCATTATGAAAAAAAAAAAAAAACAGTACAAAGTTTCCACCAAAACTAAAATAGAACTACCAATTCTGCTACTGGGCACATAGTCAAAGGAAATAAAACCATACCTGGAAGATTATTTTCAAACCTGTCTACTGCAACTGTTAATTACATTAACAGCCACAATTTAGCATCACCCTAAGTGTCTTACCATGGATGAGTAGAAAGGGAACATAACATTCTAACCACAATGCACTGATAAACATACAAAGTGACAAACTAGTAACCTTCATTTGTTCATTACATCACATATACACATATTAAATAATTAAATAATCACACTGTATTCCATATCAACATACAATTATGATGGGTCAAATGAAAATTAACATAAAAATAAAAACAAGCCTCAGACTAGCCTGCTCACCCAAATGGTGGGACTCAAGGCAAAGGGTATTGGTAAAGGTTTCAAAACTTTCTCTGCTTTGTGCCCATCCACATTTTTGTGGTATGAATATTCACTCTGGATTTAATGCTCCAACATAACACCAACAAATAGAGTTGGTGGCACTGCAGAGGTGGCCCAACAGTCAAGAGTACTTGCTGCTCTTCCAGAAGACTGGGGCCCCAGTCCCAGCACCCACATAGAGGCTCACAACCATCTGTAACTCAGTTCTAGGGAATCTGATGCCCTCTTCTAGCCTCCATGGCACTAGGCACATGCATGGCACATGGTAGGGGCAAATGGCTATACTCATAAAAAAGTTAATAACTAACTGAATCAACAGAGTCAAAAAGAGATACACAGAACTGATTCTGCCACACGAGCGCACGCACATCACTCGGAAGCACGTGCCTCTGAGACAGATTATCTGGGCTTGGCCTTGTTTCGTTAGTGGTGAAGCAGAACTTTCAGGGATGGAGAGGGACTGATGCAGAAACCAACATCAACATTTATGTGCTGCTTCCAGAAAAGTAGGGCGCTTGGCCTTTGGAAGTTTTCCTGAATGTTTTTGCAGTTCTCTGCCCACCTCTGGTCTAGTCTTAGCATTTCCTTCTGAAAAGCGAAGGGCATCTTGCCAGCCTCTGCTCAGCCTTTTGAGGTTAAGGGTATACACATCAGTCCAGTCTGTGGTCTGAGTACTCTGCCGGCCTCAGGCTGCACATTTTCAACTATACTTTGGGCTTCTTGGAGAGGCGGGGGTCGGGGGCAGGGAGGGTGGGCACAAACTGTCTTGTACTACTGTATCCAAGTGCAGGTTAGTTTCCATCAACTTATCATTAACTAGAGACACCAGGGAAGGGGGAGCCTGAAAAAAAGCCTCTATCAAGCTGACCTATGGGCTCTATCAAGCTGACCTGTAGGCATGTCTATGGGGCATTTTCTCAATTAATAATCGATGTGGTAGTGCCACCCTGGGCATGTGGCTTATATGACACTCTGGGTTGTAGAAGAAAGCAGGCTGAGCAGGAATCTTCCATGGTTCTTCAAACTCCTGCCTCAGGTTCCTGCCTTGGCGTCCCTCGGTGATGGGCAGTCCTGTGTAGTCTAAAATAAACTCTTGATAAAGCAGGTATTGCGGCACACACATTTAACTCCACCACGCAGGAAGTGGGAGTAGTAGGACCTCTGAGGTCAAGGCCAGCCTAGCCTACTGGGGGCAGGGGCTGTCAGGGACATCCAGGGCTACACAGAGAGACCCTATCTCTAACAATGACAGGCAATAAAATAAACCCTTCCTTCCCCAAGTTGCTTTTGCTTCTTGTTGTTATTGTTGTTACAATAGCAACAGGGTCTCATTTTGTAGTCCTTGCTAGCCTGGAACTTACTATGTAGACCTGGCTGGCTTTGAACTCACAGAGGTTAGGTTAGGCCTGTCTCTGCCTCCCGAGTGCTGGGATTAAAGGTGTGCACATCCCTGCCCGGCCCCCAAGTTGCTTTGGGTCGGTGTTTTTATCACAGTGGAAAGCAAACTAGAATCACCCATTTGCAGAGATATGATGGTGCAGGACTGCCTCCGGGACCAGAGACCTACACTAATATAACTCCTGGGAGTAAAAAAAATAATCATAAAATCCTCAGAACTCTCTCAAAGTTTCACACTGCAGAGACATTAGACACTAGAAAAGCAACGGAATCTTGGGCCGATTTATTACAAGAAATATGGCTTTCTCTGTTGTGCCTTCAAACATACTTCACCCAAAGGTCATAGCAACACTTTGGGGTTTACTACCTCCCCTCCCCCCCAACCCAGAGCTTGCTAGGGTGGTAGGAAGGGCTGGGGAGGAGTAGAGGGGAGAGGGAGAGGCTATGCACTGCTGCTAATGCAGCAAAAAGAAAGGGCACCTTCCCCATCCTGTGAGCATCTCTGGGGCCAAGCAATTTCAAGCACAGAAGAAGAGCCAACATTTCCCATGTTCCCCTCCATCCGCTCTTCCTGCTGGAGATATGTGCAGTTTTCCCCCTGAGAACAAGATAAGCCAGCAAAAAGAAGCAAAGAGCCAAAAAATACATCCTAAAAATCCATGTAAATACATGTGTAGGATTTTATCTACAAACTTTTATCCAAATCTTGCTCTCAACAATTTTAAAAATCTTAATTCTGATACTGTTCTGAGATATCCCATAAGTATGCTCACTATTTCTTGGAAAGATTGGAACTGAGCAGCCATTTTTTTTCTTGATCTCTACCTTCGGCTTCCCAAATGAATTGAGTTAAACTCATTATGACAGGTTTTACGGTATCACATACCTTCTTGCTACACACCTGACTGATTTCACTGCCTTCTCAGGCCATGAACCTCAGTACCAAATTGCCGGATGGGCATGGGCGTGTGTTCTTTTTGAGTACTCACAGTCACAAGCCATCCCTCTGGCAGAGTTTCTGAGCGTATGTCACCATCTCAAAGGCTCTCACTATTGATCCTGATATTGCTCAATTTTCCAATGAAGATCTTATAATCATGCCAGCACAAACTAGCAGATGTACTTAGCTAAAGATACCCATAGGCAAGTCCATATTACATCAGAGGGAAGGAGGCTTCCAGTGGAATGGGATGAGGTATTATTTCTTAGAGATCTCTGCTACTTTTTCTCAGTCCTAAAATTACTACCTCCCCCTCAGGCCTGCCACCAAATGTGCCTATCTCCTGATGGGATTTCCGTTTTCCTTTGACCATAGCTTTTGAGCTGATCAGTACATAGCATTAAAATTCACTTTGAGGTGCCAGCTCGCTGGTTGATGTTATCACTTCATTTTTCCTAATTGTGGAGACACTCTGTTGCACACTCCAACACTCTTCTAGGAAGCATAGCTTATAGCAGAATTCCTTATATATTTTCAAAATACTTACTTTTTTTTTTTTTTAAATAATAAGGGGGTGGCTGAAGAGGTCCATGGAGCAGAAATTAACAGCAGTTGTGCCGGGCGGTGGTGGCGCACACCTTTAATCTCAGCACTTGGGAGGCAAAGGCAGGCAGATTACTGAGTTCAAGGCCAGCCTGGTCTACAAAGTGAGTTCCAGGACAGCCAGGGCTACACAGAGAAACCCTGTCTTGAAAAAAAAATTAACAGCAGTTGTGATTCCCACAGTGTGGTGATGAGAACCTAACTTGGGTACTCTGCAAAAGCAGTGCCCCCTCTTAAGTGCCAAGCCATCTCTCCTTCCCCACACCTGTCATTGATAGTAGCCTTCTATTTTGTACTTGCAGTTGAATCTGGAGAGTTTAGAATCAGGGTCTTTCTCCAAAGTGACCCTTAGAAGTCACCTGGCAGCCCTTTTTGCCATCATCAAAATGGGGAGAAATTAATCTGATACTGCTCCCTCAAAGAAGCAAGAATGAATGACTAGGCTCCCTGGAGAAGTGGCACACACAGCGTGGGATGAGTGCTGGCAGAGGGCTATATTGGCTAGTTTTATGTCAACTCCACACAAGCTGGAGTTGCCTGAGAGGGAGCCTCAACTGAGAAAATGCCTCCATAAGATCCATTTTCTCAGTTAGTGATTGGTGGGGGAGGGTCCACCCCATTGTGGGTGGGGCTCTCCTTGGGTTGGTGGTTCTGGGTTCTATAAGAAAGCAGGCTGAGCAAGCCAGTAAGCTGCACTCCTCTGTGGCCTCTGTATCATCTCCTGCCTCCAGATTCCTGCCTTGCTTGAGTTCCTGTCCTGATTTCCCTTGATGATGAATAAAGATATGGAAGTTGTTATGGTTGTATATGCTTGGCCCAGGAATGGCACTATTAGAGGGTGTGGTCCTATTGGGGTAGGTGTGACCTTATTGGAATAGGTGTGTCACTGTAGCTTTGAGACCCTCACCTTCGCTGCCTGGAAGTCAGTATTCTGCTAGCAGCCTTCAGATGAAGATGTAGACGTCTCAGCTCCTCCTGTACCATGCCTGCTTAGATGTTGCCATGTTCTTGCCCTTATGATACTAGACTGAACCTCTGAACTTGTAAGCCAGCCCAATTAAATGTTGTCCTTATAAGACTTGCCTTGGTCATGGTGTTTGTTCACAGCAGTAAAACCCTAACTAAGACAGAAGTATAAGCCAAATAAACCCCTTTCTTCCCCAACTTGCTTTTTGGTCATGGTGTTTCATCACAGCAATAGAAACCCTGACTAAGACAAGGGGGAAGGTCCACATTCTTGAGTAATTTAGAGTCTAGATGCCAAGATAAAAGCCTGCACCTAAAGTCCATAGACAATTCCACTCACTTACATTTCAGGAAAATGCTTTAGTTCTCTTTTTTATTCCCCCAACGTGTTTAGCACAGCAAATGCCCAACGAGTATGACAAGAAGAAAGATGGTCACTTTAACCAGTGTCTTAATTATATCTAATAATACTGACAACATACACCTTTCTAAAAGCCAGAATATGAATTATAAAATGTCTAACAGAGAGAGAAAGAGAGAAAGAGAGAGGGGGGGGCTTTTTAACTCACTTTGCTACATCTCAGTTTTCTTCCATGCAACAACACTACAGAATACAAAGTGGAAAGGCTGGAGTCTAATAAACACTTCCTGAAGTCCAACATGTGGTCTCATCCCACAATTCCCCCTTTCCTCCCAGAAAGCTGAATCCCACAGTCCGAGAATGCCTCTACTGACAGAGGACCAGCAAGAGCAATCCCAGTGTGCCACAGCTTAGCTTTGCCTTACTCCAAACATTTTAGTTAATGTATTTCAACTGATCATCTAATGTAATTACATCATTCTCCTTCGATTTTTTTTTCTTTTCACCAGATAAACAGGCTGCTAGATTTAGACGCGTAAGATGACAGGTAATTAGTTCGTATTATAAATGAGTCTTGGTCTGGAATTTCATCTGTCTCAGTGATAACCAAGCATTTGGTGAGACCCTGATCATCTCAGCACCAGAGTTCCCCCCACCCCCTTCCAATGCCTTGACCATTTTGAGAACATTTTCTATACATTCAATGTCCTTGACTCTTCACAGTGAGAATGTTGTCTTAAGGTAAGTTCCAATTCCTTAAACAATTCTAGTGCTGGGTGTGGTGGTGCCTGTCTACAATGCTAGTACTTGGGATACAGAAGCAGGGTTATCAGGAGTTCAAGGATCATCTTCAGCTACACATAAAGTTGATGGCACCCCATCTCAAAAAGTCAGAAAGGAAAAAAAAAAGAACCCACTAATTCTATAGTTCATTCTGAATCCTTTCAGCATTAAGACATGTTTCCCATTAAAGAAATTGTTGGTGTGCAGAATTACACTTTTTTTTAATTACTCTTCTCTAATAATTATGAAGATGCTTTCTTAGCAAAGTGTGAGTCTTTGTAAAACTACTTCCTTCACTAGGAGGCCAACTGCCTTCTCATCCAGAACTCTGCTAGGACACCCTGGGTGAGAGACTAAGAGGTATGTTAGCACTGCTGTCAAAATGTGTGGTCACCAAAGCACCTTAGCTCAAACGGGCACACCCTACAGCAACTATTCGGCTATCCCCTCCTAGGCCTCTCTCTGTTCTGAAGAGTTAAAAATCTTCCCTATTCTATTAACACCTGACTGAGGATACTTATCCTTATATACTTACCACAACAAACTACATAAGTATTAAATCAAAATCTGATTTCATCTCCCAGGGCTATGTTCAAATCCAGTTCTAGGGCTTTTCTAGGTCACAGACCCCCAAGGTCCTTTGCTTGGCTGGACTGGGCAAGCCAGTAACAGCAGGAGGGTGATGATGCTGGTAGCCACAGTAGCTATCCACCAGAATAGGGGAGAAGTGAGTGGCTACACTTGCCAGCTTCCTGGTGGACAGCTGGGCCGTGGCTATTTGTAATTCAGTCAGTTCCCAGTCCAGCTTCACTCTGCGACTGTTTCCTTTGTGCAATGTGTGTGCAACGTGTATTTCAAGTGCTGACATCACCCCTTGGCTTCTATACCATGGCCCTGGCTGCTGAGAGCAAACACTAAAAGTTCCTGCAGGGTCCTATAGCACATACCAAGGTTGGTTTCCTTTCAGCTTCTCTCTTCTTTGTAGGACATTAGTTTGTTACATTTTAACCTTTGAAAGGAAAAAAGTATCGGCTCAGGACACCCGGAGACCAAGTTCTCAGCACAAAGGAGACTTATTTACCCCAGAGGGACAAAGGATCAGCAACAAGAGAGGGAGATAGAGAATGAAGGAGACGGGAAAAGAGCAGGGGAGAGGGAGAAGGGAGAAGGGATATTTGTCCCAGAGGACAAAGGACTGCCTCTGGATAGAGAGAAGACAGATGTGGCACATAGAAAAACAGTGGTTTATTAGAATGAGGTGTTTAATTTTGTTTGGCTACGTTAGTTAGGTGAGTCAAAGGGGGTTTTTGATTGCAGGACTTCAATACTTTAATAGCTGGACCTTGGTAGTCAGCCTCAGGAGGAGAAAGTGTTCAAATAAAGGAATAGCCCTTGGTGGCTAGCTTTAGGAATATAATCTAAGGGTTTTTAACAAGGCAGAGGGAATGGGAAAGACGAACAATGCCTGCCGGAGCCTTTTGCTCAAGTGGGCTAATATCCCTTCAACCTTGTTTTTAGGAAGTAGAAAGAAGGTACTGGCAAAAAAGAAAGAGTTCACAATCTTAGTCTATTCCATTCAAGATAGAAGTCACCACAGGTCCAGAACCTTCTCGAAGGGCACTCATGGGCCGGCACACTCCTGAGTGCTTGAGGAAAATGGGTGCTGTGGCCCTCAGTATCCTATACAAATCCCAAGCTCACCCAAGGCTTTTTGTCTCAGGTTGGATAAGCTTTGGTCAGTCAAGTCCAAGCCTAAAGTCTCCATGCCACCGACCCACAGCCTTTCTGATGTGCTCCCGTCCCTATCAGTCAGGCAGCAGCCAAGCATATCAAAGAAAGATGGGTTATACAAACAGATTTTTCTGGATCTTCCCCCATCCTTAGGATCATAATTCCCTGGGCACTCTACAGACACATGTTTTTTTTTTTGTTTGTTTGTTTTTTGTTTTTCTTAACTCTTTGGTAGCAGAGCCCCTGATAAATAAACCATAACAGGATGAATTAAATTTGTATCACAGCATCTATCTCTGTGTACGAAAGGATCCTCTGGTCTCATTCTTAGAAGCTTTATATTTTAAGGCAAAATTTCAGCATAGTTAAGAATGTCTCCTTTTGTAAGGAGTCAATTTTCTGTTTTTGAAATATTGTACAAATAACTCCCGCACACTGCTTTAGGTGGGTGAACAATCTGTCTTTTGGTGAAAAGTGTGTAAGTTCTCTTTCGAAAAAGTCATTTATTTCTTAATATCCCCCAGGTGGAACCTCTCAAGATAAAGCTGGGACTCTCCCAGTCTCGGGTATAGTTGACATCATATTTATAAAATAAATTATCTAAGCCAAAGCTTAGAGCCTCACTGGGTAATTTTAGAGGTTTGCCCTTCACACTCTAAAGAAGAAAGCTGCTCGAGAGTGTTTACTGTGTCTTCAGTCATTTGTTCTCAAGGTGTTCTTTGAAAGTTTGAGACATTCAGAGCAGGGTGTTTTGGTCTTAGCACAAAAGGATGTTGATGAATAAAGAGATGATTAGGAAAGAGATGACCCCTGTACACTGGGACCTGAGAAGTTCTATAACTTCTACTCCTACCACGCACTAACCACAAGGAACAACCAATAAGAGCCAGTACAGTTCCTAGATCTAGTTGCACACAGAAGTAATTTGAGAAATTGATTAAAAATCAAGACTCTTGGGTGGGGAACACATCTCAGGGGCAGGGCCTTTTCCCCGGTAGTCACAAGACCCTGGGCCTATCCACAGTGTGATCAAAATAGCAATAATAAAAGATTCTGACCTCTATATATGAGGACCACACCAACTGAAATTAGAAGAACCAGAGAATGTTCATTTTGATAAATAGCGCAGGCAGTTCTGAGATTCAGCCAGGCTTCAACTGTATCCCAGTGGCCAGAAATCTCTTATAGTCGTTCCCACAACTAACAGAAGCATTCTTCACCCCCAAGAGACCAGATCAAGGCTGTTGTTGAGAACCTTATTTCCAGAACCAGAGAGCTGGCCACAAAGAGATGTCTAACTTACACAGAATCTGCAAGCAGGAAGTCACAGGCTCTAGCTACATACCATTAGGAAGTCCAAAATTGATGTCAGTGGTACATAAAAAAGACTATTTACAAAATTGACAGTGGTCAGATTCAAAGCATCAGCCACTCTTTAGACTTTGTGCCTTCCAGAGGCACGAAGACCCATCCCCTGGGCTCTCACAGCAAAACTTGGAAAGGTGGTGTGTTCATGCTGAGGAGACCGGGAACCACTGTCCTTTGAGCAAGTCAACGCAGCCACAGCCTCATCTGTGCTTGCAGCCTGTGGTGTGATCTGACATGGGGCTTCCTCCTCACTGTCCCAATCCTTCTTCTTCTCCCGTGATTCTTTTCCTGGAATCACATCCTGCACCAACTACCCTAACCCTTCTTCTGAAATACTGTTTCCAGGGAAGCCCAAGTGAAGACAGATTTAGAAACTCAAACTCAGAATATTGCAAAGCATTTAAACAAACAAACAAAATTAGTCTCAGGTTGGGAGTGGTGGTGTGCACCTTTAATCCCAGCACTCAAGAGGCAGAGGCAGGTGGGTCTCTATGAGTTTGAGGTCAGCCTGGTCTACAAAGTGAGTTCCAGGACAGCCAGGGCTACATACTGAGACCCCATCTCAACAATAAACAAAAAATTAGTCTCTTCCCACCACTCTCAAATCAGGTGTCTCTGTGTCAGGCCCACTTATAAATAATTTTAAGCAACCCATATCCACACGTATACTGCTGCTGAACCTTCAAGGTCTCGTGAAAGACTAATCTGAACGTATTCAAGATTTGAATGAGAGTGGACGATGTGGCTCAGCAAATAACGTGCTTGCTGTCAGGCCTGATGACCTAGGTTCAAGCCCAAGAACTCACACAGTGGGAAGAAAACCAATCCCAAGAAGTTCTCCTCTAACTTTCACATGGGACCTGTGGCACATCCTCTCCCCCACACATAGCCAAACACAAATCAATTTTAAATTAAAGTTTTTAAATAAACATCTGTAATAGTTCTGTTTGTCGACTCATTCACCAAATATCTTGTTTAATTTTTCTATGCACAAAGCAAATGATAAATATTGTGCTATGAAAGATGTTCTCTGGGCTCTGGAATTCCCTGGGATGCCCGGGGATGCTCTGAGATGCCCTGGGATGCCCTGGAATGCTCATAGTCATTTGTAGATTCAACTGTTCAAATGAGTATTGATTGAACAAATTAAGGTTTACCTGTTTTCAAAAACACATTATTTTTTTTTTTAATAAAGAGCTATAGAGTTTTATTTTTTGAGACAGGTTGAGATCTAATACAGTATTCCCCTACCTTGGCTTCTCCAGTATATGGAAGGACAGGTACACACCTAGGTTTTAATTATCTTTCTCCCAGGTGGTATGTACAGGTGAGTAGAGCCTTTGCTTAAATCATGGCTCTGCCAATGCACAGAAGTGTGACCCTGAGCCTCCTTTTCCTAGTTCATAAATTAAGAATAACAACAAATACTGTAAGTCATTATGAGGATGAAATATAGTGGAAGTAAAGGACTTGACATTGTAGCTTGTCCAGTATAAACACCCAGCTTATTTTATATGACAGTGATCATCCTCACCTAGCATTAGCCTGGGGCCCCGCATGTGCATAGCCTGGATCCATGAGAACTGAACAAAAGAAACTGAACTCAACTCTGTGCACTGCGTACTGGTGTCCATGCAGCACAGTCTTGACAATCTAGAGAAAGACATCATATTCACCTGGTCATTCTCTGTGATCAGAGAGACTGGACTCACCTGCCAATCAAAGCCACTGCAAGATGATTAGGTCACAGGTAAAGCAACACCAGATTCCAAAATGAGAATCTTGCACACAGTATTTACTGTCCCTGTAGAGAAGGTACAAACTGGGAAAGTGCAAAGGGGACCTACATGGGCGCCTGTGCAAATGTCTTACTGGAGAATCCCCTCATGTCTCAATTCCTCAAGAAGTAATACATCAGGATCTATGCTCCCCGAGACACTCTGCCCTTGTGCAGGGCACTCTGTGGCAGAGCCTCCTTCCTCCTACACACTCAGCAAGCGTTTGTTGACTGCCTGAGTGATTGTAGCCCTCTTTACATACTTATCAGAAAAGGGGTGTAAAGTGTGGAGAATGTTTTCGACAGTGTATCCCCTGTGAAAACTAGATCCCACCGCCAAAGCTTTGGGGGCAAAGCACTGAGAAGGGAGGGAAAGGGGAATCAGGTGAGCCTCCTGGTGCGCTGTGTGCCCCCTCCCCCACCCCCGAGAGGAGCCAGGGTAGAAGAAAGAGCAGAATGCTTGCTACTCTGGGCACAGAAGACTCAAAACCAACCATTAAAAATAATTCTGGAACTAAATCAGAAACACATCAGATCCATCAACATGATGGTTGATGGCAGCTGATCTATGTTCAGCATCTTTTTCATGGTCCAGTTCACCTCAGGTCTCACCACTCAACACTGAATGTTCAATCTCGTCCTGAGTCATGTGCCATTGACATTCACCACCACCCTCTGTTGTCTTATTTATGGATACAACTAGGAAGCCAGGCTGTGGATGCAGCTCAGTTGATAGTGTGAGTGCTGGGATTGCAGGCATGAGCTACCATGTGGGGTTTTCTAGGATGCTGGGGAGGCGGCTCCATTGGTAAAGCATCTGTCCAGCATCGCAAAGACCTGGGTTTGGTCACTGGCACAGCGTAAACCAAACGTAATTGCACGTGCCTGCAATCCTAGCATTCAAGTAGAGGCAAAAAGATCAAACTTTCAGACTTGGAAGATGGCTCAGGGGAAAGCACTTGCGTTGCAAGTGTGAGGATCAGAGTTCAGATCCCAAGAACAGAGATAAAAGCCAAGCAGACGTTTAGCCTGCCTGTGGTTCTCTCTGCCTGAGAGAAAGCACAGTCCAGGTCCAGGGAGGCCATGCCTCAGTATATAAAGTGAAGAAGTTGTTGAGGAAGACACCTAATCTCAAGTTTAGTCTGGTTTTAGAGAGGCAAATTAGACTGTGTCACTTCCTGCTGGACACTCCCCGGAGACCTTCACATTACCTTCCTTACCATTGCTCAGAACATAATCACATAGAAATAAGGGGCTTCAGAGGAGGCCTGGGTAAACTTGATCCCGTGTAGCCATATGCTCAGCTAAAAAGTGGAGATTTTATTATCGGGGTGTGTGGGAGAGAGAGAGAGAGAGAGAGAGAGAGAGAGAGAGAGAGA
>NC_034596.1:51364827-51382289 GCF_900095145.1 Mus pahari
TGGCTGTCCTGGAACTCACTTTGTAGACCAGGCTGGCCTCAAACTCAGAAATCCGCCTGCCTCTGCCTCCCGAGTGCTGGGATTAAAGGTTTTTTAAAAAAATGGATAAGAGCTATTTCTGACTGAACTATTACCAGGCATTGGGTAAGCCCTAGGCCAAGCCTTTTGGATTCTATCTTTTGAGGGCTCATGAGCCTAGTAGTCAAGGTCAGCTTTATTACTACCAAGTTGTGTGACTAAGTCACCTGTCCAAAGGTACCCTGCTGTCACAGAGGGTAATAGAGACAAGGCTTGAACTCGGAGCTGGCGGCCCAGACCCCTTCTATACTGAATTTGTAGTTACCAACTTCCCATGGGCCAGGACTCTTGTCTGTAAGCAAGAGAAGACAGGTGCCGAGGCATAAAAGAGAAAGTTTGTTAAGCCATGAGGTTTGAGGTTGGTATAACAAGTCAATGTTAGGAGGTGGAAAGGGGGGCTAGGTTCCTCTTAGTATCTGTGGATTTGGTAAGAAGGCTGTTCATGCCTTTGTCCAGAACAAAGAGAGAAAATTCACTTCATGTCCCACCAGCTCCTATTCCACATCTGTGCATCTCTTTCTGACTGGTGCATCAGACAGCAGCCAGGGCCCTAGTCTGGGAAGACGTTCTTGCCAGAGTAAACTCATAAAGTGAGATTACTGTTTCTTTCTTGGGACAGGGTCTCATGTCTTCCAGGATGGCCTTAAACTCACTATGTATTTAAGGATAACCTTGAATTGTTTTTGCATATGTATGTGTATATGCGTGTTCTTATGTGTGTAGGAGTATGTATATGCAGGTTCACATGTGTGTGGAGGCCTAAACTTGAGATTAGGTGCCTTCCTCAGAACTAACCATATATAGCATGTTGGACAGGAGATCACAAAACCAGAGGATTCTATGTCAAGGCCTAAAGGAATCTTGAGACTATCCCCTGATACAGTCCTTGGCCTTCTCCATGTTACATCACCTGTCCTTGAGAAGCCTCCGGCCTCTTTATCTCCAAATCTCAGATATAAACATGCCTACATCCCTCCTCGACACCAATGCAAGCACACAGGTCAGCCTCTGGAATCTGCTAGGCAAACAAAGCTATCTGAATGGATTTGGGATCTTCCTGCAAAGCAAGACAACTACGCTAAGAGCTCAAAAGAAGCCCAGCAGTGTGCGGCCTCTGCTGGTTTCTATGGACACAGCACACACTATCAACACTGCCATCCGCAGCATCTCTATTTTACAGCTAAGGAAACTAAGATGCAGAGAATACACATGACTTACAACCGTCTGCTGAGACCTGAATGCGGGTGTCCTGGCTCTGAGCGAAGCTCTTGCCCGCTGTGAGATGGCATCTGCTGCCACCTGTGCTTTTCAGGGAAGATTCCTAAATGGGTGGTGCTCCCTGCAGAACGGAGTGGACAGTGAGCTTTCTAGGGAATGAGTACGCATGATGTGTATGTGCACATGCATGTTTAGATGTTAGGGTGTGTGCATACCACAGTACACACGTGGAAGTCAGAGGGCAGCATCAAGTGTGAGTCCTCTCCCTCCTCTCAGGCGGGCTCTCTCCTGTTTGTCACTATGCTGCAGTCCAGACTCCCCAGCTGACCTGCGGGCTTCTGGAGTTTCCCCTGTTCTACCTCCCATCTATCTATAGGAAGTCTGGGTTTACAGACACAGGCCATGGGGGGTCACACTTTTTACATGAGGTCCAGGGATCCACACTTAGGTCCTCATGCCTGAGAGAGAGGGAAAAGGGAAAGCGGAGAGAGGGGGAGCGAGGGAGCAAGACTAAGAGCAAGAGTAAGAGAGCGAGGAGGGGGCAAACCGCCCCTTTTATAGTTGGAGGGGGGAGTGACTACCTGTCTGTTGCCAGGAAACCAGGGGAGGAGCATACCTGGCTGTTGCCAGCTAACTGTGGGGGTGGAGTCCAGACAGAATGCCAGGAGCTTGGGGTGTTGCTTATGTGACTGACTGCCACACACCTCTCTGTGGGGGCTGTGGGAGGCTGTAGCTGTGACAGGAGCCAGGGGCCCAGGGGCATAGCTGAACACCTGGTGTCCCTCAAAAGTGGAAGTCACCACCTATCAGATCACTGGGGTTCAAGGCCTGTGCTCAACCAGGGACCAGGCTGTCTGTGCACAGCTCACTGCCCCACAAGCAAGAATTCTACCCAGTAAGCCACCTCTCCAGCCCCACTTTCTAGGGAATGAGTATGCATGCTTTAACTTTGGTCTCTATTAAGGTTTGCTTGTTTAGTTCCAACTCTGGCTAGTAATGGCTGCAAATTAATATAGGAAGTGAACGTGCCACAGTCCAGGTTCCCTCCCATAGGTGCCCTGCTTCATACCAGAGCAGAGGTTTTGCATGTGACTCAAGGACATATTTATTGGGCACGATGAGCTGAAGATGTATACCATGGTTAGGCCCAGCCTTTGTCCTTGCCTCTGTGATCTATGTTTCCTTAGGAGTCTCAAGAATACCAAGCAAATGATGGGATCACCTTTCTTGGGGTCTGAATAGACTCTTAGTGAAGTGCCATGGGAATCCTGGAAAACTAAGCATTTTTTTTCTCAGTTTATTCAGAGGCTAAAGAGCTTAGGCAAGGTTCTACAAATCGTATATCTGAGTTCTGAAGCTAAACCCATTTCTCTCCAGGGCACAAGCAATCTGGACTGCTCCACTGAGTGTTCTGGCTGAGGACAGGATGGGAAAGTGGAATTGAATCAACATAAACTTCTGTGAGCATCACACAGTGGCCTCATAGACTCTGTTTTTAAAAAGAAGAACAAATAGAGTTGACTATGTCCATGGGCAGATCGTGTAGGCACAGTTTGGAATGCCCTACACACGGCCAACAAGATCGATGCACAACAGGCCAAGCCTTAACCAGGACCCTGGGAAGGAACAAGTCAGCAAACAAAAGGAAAAGCCAGAGAGAGAGAGATGCCACAGGCACCAAAACAGAAAGGAGAGCCTGGACCCTTTTCTGCCCACATCCAGCGTTCAGTTAACATGCTCTCTCCAGGTTTTTCTTTCCTGCCGTTACTTAAATATTTTCTTTTCATTTAAAAGATGTATTTATTCTATGTAAGTACACTGTAGCTGTCTTCAGACACTCCAGAAGAGGGCGGCAGATCTTGTTACAGATGGTTGTGAGCCACCAGATGGTTGCTAGGATTTGAACTCAGGACCATAGGAAGAGTGATCAGTGCTCTTAACCACCGAGCCATCTCTCTAGCCCTACTTTTAAATATTTTCAGCATCTGCTTTTGGAGCTAAAGGGAAGAATGCAAAGGTTTTTCTTTAAAATAAAAACCACGACAAACTTGTCTTTCATCTTCTTTCTGCCCCAAGTCACTTGTATACCGAGAGCAAGGCAGTCTGCTCCCCTGCTGCTTACAAGACTGAGCTAACAGCGGTGGGGAATTGGGGAGTGGTGTTCTTCTCCTCATCCTTCATGCTAAGAGCACACTCCCTACTTTACCTTCCAGCCCTGGGACCTGGAAGCACCTCTGAACCACGTTTGCATGCCACGGTGTGTGTACGTGAGTCTGCTCATGCTGTGATTTAAACACAAAGCCCCTACTATTTTCAGAGTGAGCAGCTGCCAGATCTTCCAGCCAAGTTGGTGGAGCCAGCTGTCCCTGCCCTAGCTCCCTGAAAGATGAAGGCAGCACTGAAGTCAAAACCTTCCAGCTCTCAGGAAACATGAGTTTCTGACACTCCACTCCAGTGATAACCCACACAAGTCGACAGCCTTCCTTATTGCCAGAGCCTGTAGGAAGGATCCGTAATGACAGTTTGTATCTTCCACAGCCAAAGTTCCAATAGGATGGGGAGTAGGGTTAGGAACTCCAGGGACCCAGATCACATAATGGATTCTATGAGAAGCAGCATGTAGACATGGTGGGCACCATCTCAGGGGCCCACTAGGCAACAACTGACTCCCAGAGCAGGACCCAGAGGAGCCATACTGTTCCCTTGAAACCTTAACGTTGTGATATGGACAAATTCATTGGAAAAAAAAAAATCATTGACTTCTTTTGCTTTGCCCTAAAATGACTCCAAAGAAAGAGGAAGTAGGGCTGTGGTAGATCACTTGCATAACACGAAAAGGGACCTGGGTTTGATTCCCGGGGAGGAAAGACAAAAGAATGAATGACCAAAGATCAAGCAGTTCAAAGAGATGTGCCCTCAAAAATAGGTGTAAACCGAATCACAAGATACTGGTCAGTAGAGTACCCTGCTTGGTCTTTGCATAAGATGGCCTATTTCAGAGTTTTTCTCAGATCTAGCTGACCTATCCCACAATTATCTGCAAAACTGTATACTTTCCCATAAGAGGGTGTAAAACAGCACCTAGTAAGTCCAAGGCAAGCTATGACGTAGCTGGAAAAACAAGCTAAATTCCACCTGGAGCTAGGTAGGTTTCTGCTACTCCCAGTGATGCTTTCTTCCTAACAGAAACCTGGGCGTTAGGGTGACAGTCAGAAACCTGGTTGGGGCCAGTGCCAACGAGCTGCCAGGAACAGGGAAGGGAAGGCAAGGGCGGGGATGGGAGACAGTAGAGGATTCATTTTAGGCTTCCATCAAGAACTGGCCTCTTTATGACTTGTCCACACCCCCTGTGCCTCCCTTAAAGAACCCTGTAGCCCTACCCCAGCACCATAATTGCCTGGTGGCTTTTCTTGGGTTATAGATCCTTCCCTTGCTCAACTGAGGAAAGTCACAAGCCATCGTAATGCAGAAAAAGCATCATGGCAGCTAGCTCAGGACCTTGGGCCGCCTGGCTGCCAGGTAAATAGCATCTCCCACTGGGTTGTCTCTTTAGTCTTAAAGAGTTATGGTGACAAAAAATCCCCTCAAGATATAGAAAGTGGGGGTCGGAAATGAGGAATGGGAGATAAAGGAAAGTTTTAACCCAAAGTAAGAATATATGAAAAAGACATAAGAAAAACCTACTATTTTATTGTCTTATTAAAAATATAAATTAGGAAAAATAAATAAATGGAGGCACTCTGCATTGTTGGATAGTATTCTTCCCATAAGTCATAAGTTATTAAGTGGAAATCTTAATGCCAGCTGTGGAATGCCTCCCTATGAGATGTTGGTCAGGGAGCCCTCAAATGTCCTCCAAACCATACAGGCTATTGCTATTGTTCTTGATTGCCCACCAGACTAAATGGTAAGATGCTATTACCAAAAGCACCACACTCTTTTGTTATAAGACAAAGAGAAAACAAGTTGAAATTGAGTTAGAAGTTTCCTCTCTGCTAGCTGGCTTTCATGGCTATGCAGGCTGCTGTTATCAACAATGTAGCTAACTGTGAGCCCTTTGAGCTACAGTAAAGACCTGCCAGGCAAACGGGGGATGCTTGTGCGTCAGTGGCACAACCATCATGGGGGTAACCAACCACTCACTCTACGCTAGGATTTGAGGACTGCCTTACCGAAGTGAACTACTGTCTTCTGCTATAAACTTAACAGAGAAGAGGTCAAGCGCACAGGGGGTCTCTCCTACCACTGCTGTTTTTCTAAATGGATACATTGTCAAACTGCCTTCTACATACTTACCTGGACACCCTTGATTGGTGCTGCTTTCAGCCTAGGCAAGAGAAGTTTGTGGTGCAGAGATTCATAATTGGTCAAAAAGTACTGAGAATTCGTGACTTGAATTTTCAACCCTAAATGGCTCTGAAAAATCACGAAGGAGAAAGAAGAGTCTAAGAACTGGGGGGTATCGGGGTGCTGTGAGACGCCCTTAGACACAGATCACCACTGCACTCATGAACTCCCAGCAGCTGTTGTTCCACGCATGAGACCTACACCAGCTTGAGCCTGTCAGCGGACCGTCATGGACAGCAGAGAGCTCATGAGGCCCCTACTTCTCCCCGAGGGACTCTTAGCAGTTAATGGCTGCTGGGGAAGGGGGCAGGGGTGGGGGTGATGTGAAGGGTCGAGGTGTGGAGGAAGTCATTTTCTTTAGCAGTGTAGCCACTGATATGTTATCTGTACTCCAGTGAACCACCAATCACCCACACTCACGCAAGCAACCATGATTAAACCCAGTGAGTCACTTACACAAAAAGACATAAAAGTAGAAGAGGAAGTTGTTGGGAATATGCATTTCAGTGGCGGGGGGGGGGGGAGAGCATGAAACAGAGTAATGGGCGTGAAAACAGCCAAAATATATTATATATATGAAATGGTCAGAAAAAAAAAGTTTTTAAAAGGAAAGAAAAGAAATACACGCCCCCGGATGTTTGTGAGTACCCTTTGTTTTGAGATCACAGGAGACTGAAGCCTAGTCCTTTGAGTCCTAGAGTTTTCCCCTTCACGGGTGGAGTTCAGGAAGAGAGGGCCATCCCTGTCTCCAGAGAAGGCCAAAGTTAAGAGGCCTGAAGAGAGGCGCAGCCAAAGCTCACAGAGCAGTAAGCGCTGTATAGCAAAGAACACAGACAGCTCCTACCCTGCTCCGGGCAAGCCTCCTTCCTCCATCTGTCACCTTGTAGTCTGTGGGTTCACATATGCAAGCCCCGCCATCCGTGATGCTCTGAACATCCTGGTCGAATCACTTCTCTAGCTCTCAGAGAAGCACTGGATTAAAATGTTTCCTCTGACCCTGCCATGAGACCAGTCAGTGGATTCTAAGAGGTGTCCCGCGGTTTAGCGTCTTGCCTCAGGTAATATTATGGGACCCTAGATTTTTAACCCAAATAAATCTTACCCACTGGGGCTGAGGACAAGAGGTTGGAAGGTTTGAGGAAGCTGTGCAGTGCCTCTCTAGAAGCAAGAGCTGATGCCCGAAGCTGCGCCAGGGGCTCTGTTCATGGGCTCAGGGGTGGGGTGGGGGGTGCCCACTGTGTGCTTTTGACCAGCCCTGAGCTCCCTGGCCCCTGAGTGTGGCAGGTCACTGGAAGCCTCTTGAAATGCTGGAAAAAAATCTGCTGCCTGACACGTTCGCCCTGGCTGGCAGGCTGCTTTGCATGCCTATGGGGCAAGCGGGCTATTTTTGAACGGATTTCATAACTCTTTGTAGATGCTGCGGCTGCTGCTGATTGCACACGTGTTTCCGGCTTGGCTCCCACAGTGAATGTTGACAGAAACAGCGTCTTCAGAGAATGTAGAAAAAGAGGGATTCGGGAGATTAGGGACACAATTTCCATGTCTAGACTCAGTTCCCGCAGCGACATCTGCTCTAATCAGGGTCCCTGGGATTCTGCACCTTGTGCAGTTCACCCTCCTAAACAGCGCAGCTCTCTTGGAGAAACTGGATGGTGAGGGGACCCTCCCCAGGCCGTTCCAAGGTTAAACCCCAGGTGAAGTCCTGAGGTTTTGTGGTTGCAAAAACTAAGTATGAGAGAAGTCTGTGACTGTCTCGCATCCATTTTTCTTTTGGGAATTCTTAAACCTTACACCCAATTCCAGCCCCTGGCCAGACTGCCTCTTTATCTCCCAGCTGGAAGGACCAACTTTAAAACCACAGTGCTGATCGCTCATTTTCTAGTTCCAGTGTGTCTCCTTCACCTTTGCTTATCTGGCCCTCCCGTCAGCCTGGTGGTAAGTACCACTCCATACCCCAGTTCATCCTTTTATTCATCTATCATAGCCTCCCCTCGGGCTCTGTCACAGCACTGCTATCGGGTTCATGATTACTCACGTCTCAGCCCCACCACATGGAACTGCTCTCCCCATCTATCTACCTGAAACCCTGGATTTACTAGTCACATAACCTGTCATCCAGATATAGATATAGGTATAGATATAGGTTTAGGTATAAGTATACATATACGTATACCTATACGTATAGGTATAGGTATACGTATACATATACATGTGTGTGTGCACATGCATGTGTATACACACATATGTGCACACATACATATGTACGTATATATGTGAGTGCGTGTGTGTGTGTGTGCACACACATGCGCACATGCATGCATGTACACATATATGTTTTTTAGAAGAGATTTCACATACAGGTCCTTCACTGTCTCTGGAGGTCACCAGAGTTCAAGATTTCTCCAGAAAAGCCCTTCTCAGAGAACGAATGCTTAATCCAGATGAGCTACCAGCCCCTAACTTTGATGTTCATCTCTGCGTGAATTAAGGAGAGATGTCTCCTTGACAACTTTCAAGTTCTCCGTCAGAGATTCCTCATCCAATTTCTTGAAACAATTTAGGAACCATTTTAGGACAGTTCTGCCACTCACTGGCTGAGCTTCTCTAGTTCTCTCAACGAAAATGAGTTGAGATCATGTTCATCCCTAGGCTACCACCTTCAGACTGCCATGGATCTGTAAAATACGGCGGTGCCTCGCGTCAAAAGACAAATTGGTAAATCTTTAGTAGTTCTCTGTCCTTGGCTCTCAAGGCATTACGACTCTCTACTGGGGGCTGCATCAGGCAGTTCTGCACTAGGCTTACCCACTGCCACATAGTCTGAGATATTGTTTTCAAAACCAATAATACTAGCCAATCACGAGGCGAGCATTGGACTAAGACTGCACATGTGCTTTTCAATGTTCACTTCTCCAGCATTACACCCAGGGCTTAAGCAAGTAGAATAACTGGCCCACCTGAACAGGTGAAAACACACACTTCCAGTTTAGGTCCACTCAGCTGGAACCTGAATACGTACAATATGAAACAACGGGACAACAGGGTTCTATTTTTTTTTTCTACTCTGTATATCATCCAAGTTTTCTCTAGAAAATGTGGGTTTCCTCAGAAAACATTTTTTAAAAAGGTAATAAAATTAAATTCTGATGCACTTGCATAATAAGACATATCTTTCCAGGAGGCAAGAATATTCTAAAAAACAGATCTGAGATCCTGTGGCTACACCAGGGAGAAAAATACTGAAGAAACTCCCTGTTTTCATCAGGGCAGTGTTGGGCCATGCTGTCCTGTGGGGCAGCCTGATTTACAGGAGGGGGGGGGTCACCCCTCCTTCCGGGAAGAAAGTGTCTTTCCGTGTTAATGTCGTTGACCCACGAGCGGTCGCGTCTCTCTTCAGAAGCCCTAGCAACACTTCTGTACCCATCTTGAGGGTTAGCACCCTCGACTTTAAATCACACCCAGTGCTATGGAGGGATAAGAGCCCTGAGATCGCAATCAAAAGTTGGAAATTCAGGACCTGGCCTTACCACCCACAAGCTCGGTGAGTATTCCCACAGGAGGGAGTTTGCGCAACAGGGACGAACGAGAAAGGGAGACAGAGCAATGACCACTCGCGCTAAACCGAGACAAGACAGAAAAGCCAACCTTCCCGTTGTGTGTCGGGTATTCATTCCTTTGGGAAGTCAGCTAGCATGCAAGAACTCTCTTACTAGCTCTCTGTTCTTATTTTAACATCTCCCCTTCGGCATGGCCAGCCTGCCTACTGGGGACATCAATGGGACTAAATCTTCAACTACAGCTTGGCCAATCAGAAGCTTTCTTCTAGACCTAGAGAGTGCCACCGAACATGGAGGTGATTGAATATCCAGTCCACTGTGGCCTAGCACCGAGGGGCGGTTTCTGGGACTCACTCTTCCGAGTATCCTTCATTCCTATCTGCTTTCCACACTTGATCTTAGCCAAAAGGCCGAGAAGCGATCCTATCTGCTTTCCAAACTCGGGCATTCCAGCTGTCTTATAAGGTTCCAAGTATCCCAACATCCCCTGAGTGGCAGCCAAGTGAAACTAGAAAAAGATAATGATTTGCCCAATGCCCCTGAGGTGCTCTTAACCATTGAGCCATCTGCTCTTGTTAACTTTCTTCTCCTAAACAAGCCTAGAGGTTGGATGTACACAGAGAGGTATGGAGCCAGAGGCTATACACACACAGGGGTAATAACCCGGACTCTATAGTCCATTCTGGCGAACATTGTTAGAATTAGATCTCTAGATTTTCATGGTGAAAATGGGATATAACTGTCCTCCAGTTTTGACCCATCCCTTAGCTGATGATAGGGTCTCAACACTTGAGGTTAGACTATTGCAGTAGCCTTGGAAGCCACTGAAGACGAGCTCTTCCCGTTGGTCGGCTCGGACCCCACCCCCTTTCCCTAGGAACGCTAGACAAGAAAGCAGACGCTTAGGTCTCCTGGACAACAGATGGGATTTACCTCTTGCCTCGGATGGAGACGTGGCATTTTGATCTGTTCCAAAGAGTCATAGTGCATGCTATTGTTTCTCCCATAACAATCGGTCCAGCTGAGCCTGTTGATCCTCTCTGGCCAGGATCTGCAGCCCCACTGCCAGGAAATCGGATTCACTTGAAGACCACCAAGTTAGATCTCAGAGATTCATATGGCGAAAGGAAAGAACTGACTTCGCAGAGTTGTCCTTCAATGCCCCCTCACGTGCACTCAGTGAATGCGCACACCACAGGCATGTATGCCCTTGCAAACACACACACACACATAAATAAATGAATAAATAAATAAATATGAATAACTATGATTATGACGACGACAATGAAGACAACAACCATAACCAAACACACCAGTATCCGGCTCTCGAGGAATACCTGGCCATCACAGGGACATCATCTATGGGACAACTTAATATCATCCCCAGCTTGTGATTTTACTTCACTGTAATCTAAGAATATTCTGTCTCTTTTGAAGAAATTATCTACATCCTATTTCTATGAGTGAGAGCTAGGTGGCTTGTATCTCTCTCTCTCTACCCCGAGAATTAGCTCGGGTTCTAGTCTACAAACCACAAAATCCCTTAGTTAGAAAGGAAATTTAAAATCAAAGGATATTCCAGATCTGACTGTACCACTGAGCACCTCAGGGGCATTGGGCAAATCATTATCTTTTTCTAGTTTCACTTGACTACTCTTTCAGAGGTCCTGAGTTCAATTCCCAGCCTCCACATCATGGCTCACAACCATCTGTAGTGGAATTCCATGCCCTCTTCTGGTGTGTCTGAAGATAGCTACAGTGTGCTCATATACATAAAATAAATAAATTAAAAAAAAAAAGTCACACCAAAAAATAGAGTATTATTTCCATCTCTGGCCTAGAGCCAGGACAAAACCAAGAACATTCCCCGTTTCTGGCCAAGGGCACAAACTGAAGCTCTATTAGTAAACTTCTGGCCCCAGTTCTAACTCCATTCTCTTTAGTACTATCCAGTGAATTCTGCTGAATGAAAGAAGAAATGAATGCAATAACTTTCTAGAAACTTTTCTCAGCTAACATTCTGAATCAGTGTTTCTGTCAGTGTGTCTAGAAGAGCCAAAGGACTTTCACGACAACACCAAAACTTCCCTCCCCCACTCCCACACAATGGGTGTCAGGAGACATAATGACCCACAAAATGTTCTTCTTCCTGTTCACTGGCTAGGACACAGCCCCCTGGGAATTAGCCTTGGTGCCTCTCTCTTCCTCTCACTAAGTCCGAGTGTGGAATTGACTCCAGCGAGCAGAAGGCTGNGTCGATGGCTGCACTGATGGCATCCTGACACTCAGAGCAAGAGGAGCCAATGGACAGGTTTAGGCAGAGCAGGTCCAGGCCTTCTGTTCCCTCAGCCCAGGAACCAGCATCCCCTGAATCTCTGGCGGTTTTAATGAACATGCTTTGGAATGCTAACCAAATAACTTCACACAATTAGCCTGGCCCACCAGCCCTAAGACATGGAAGTCTGAAACCCCCTGCTCAGTGGGGCCTGTCAGCTACAGCTGCAGAAGGCAACTGCCCAGGCTCCCATTCTGCTGAGCCCCTCCCTGCCTGCCTTTCCCCAGCTCTGTGTCNAAGGAAGCTTTCTCTTTCTGTAGTATTCTACTGATGGCCAGGTCCTCTGTTTTCAAGCATCTCTTTTTAATCTGTTTAGATGTGATGTCATCAAACTAATAATCCATTCATACATTCCACAAGAATACTTTTCCAGGGACAATGACTATAAACTAGGAACTTCGATTTGCCCCAGATAAGTCATCACCTAGAGTCCCCGAGAAGCAGTAGACACCAATGTAAGACATATGTTACCTTTTCTCAGACATCAGAGAGGCCCACAGTGAGGCAGGCAGTGGACGTGCATGCCTTTAATCTCAGCACTCTGGAAGCAGAGACAGGCAGACCTCTATGAGTTCAAGGCCAGCCTGGTCTACANAGCAAATTCTAGGACAGTCAAGGCTGCACAGAAAAACCTTGTCTCAAAATACAAAAAACAAAACAGAACAAAAACAAAAACAAACCCCCAAACTATGAAAAGTGAGACTAAAACATTCATATTGCTGCCTTCTCCCACCTGATCCCCCAGCAAACCAGGGGCCTATGCTATGCTCTGAAGGGAAGAGCAATGTAATGACTGCCCCAGCCACAACACAGCACCTACTTTGCTCTGAAGAATACCTTGGACTGAGGCTGGGCAAACCTAGACAAAAATGTTTCCCTACCCTTTATGCAAAGCATCCCCATCCTTGCCGGCAGTGACCAGAGAAGGGATGGAAGGCTTGCAGCTCAGAAACAACTGTGCCCCCACTCTCTCCCTTTATGAGAAATGTAAAAATATGTTCCCCCTGCATCAGCAAAGTGAAGCCTTTGTCTTGGCTCATTAGCATTTCTACGGCTGGCTGGGCAGATTCTTTTCCAACTTTGTCACAGCAAAGCCTTGCTCCTCATTGTAAGGCAAGTCTCTGGGGGAAATAAGCAGAGAAGACAAGGAAGGGGACCACAAGCTAGAGCAAGAGGCTGCCAGCAGCCTCTGAGGGGTCTCAGGACTCACACACTGAACCCTCTGTGTTTGACTTCATCATTTTTGTGAAAGAGATGGAGCCCAGAGATGACTGAAGGCTTGTGCCGATGGGAACTAGAGATGTTTTGCTCAGCATCTTTCAGTTTCCTAAGGATGCAAGCTAGTCTATTTGGCCTCCCAAGGCCACTGATTTACCACTTCCAGGCATCCCTCTTTGTGTGATCTTTTCTAGAAAGTAAAACTTAAAAAAAAAAAAAAAATGGGGACTGGAATACCTACTTGAGCAAGTAGCATGTGTACTTGTGAATCCGTGTGAACATTCAGGTGCCTGGGAAGCTGGGTAAATATGTACCGGGCTCAGCAATCATGTCGCTCTTCAGTTCGACCCTGAAGATGACTGACATCTAGGAACAGCATGTATATGGCTTTTGCCATTTCTTCTTGAAAAGAACCACAATGAAAAGGCAAAATGGCATTTTAAGTGCAGTGTTTGACAAGGTTTGGGGATGCGGGGAGAGAGGGAAGGAGAAAGAATCAGAATCCTAGCCCTGAACACAGTCAGGAAACACTTGTCAAAGCAGCCACTTTCTAGGAATGGCACTGTAAAAACCACTCGCCGGGCTGGGACAAAAGACAAATCAATAAATGTTGTCTACAGAGGTTTTTGACCAGCAACACTTCCCACAGGTTTGTTTGTTTGAAGATTCATTTATTATTTATATGAGTACACTGCAGCTGTCCTCAGATATACACTAGAAAAGTGCATCGGATCCCGTTACAGATGGTTGTGAGCCACCATGTGGTTGCTGGGAATTGAACTCAGGACCTCTGGAAGAGCAGTCAGTGCTCTTAACTGCTGAGCCATCTCTCCAGCCCAGGTGTATCCTTTTTAAAGAACTTTACCAGGCTACTGCCATCTTAAAAAAGCAAAGCAAAGCAAAGCCAAACAAAACAAAACAAAACAAAACAAAACAAAACAAAACAAAACAAAACACACTGTCAAAGTTCTAACATCAGTTAGCAACAGACACATAAAACTCTTCCAGGAGGAAAATGTGCATGGTCCTCTTGACCATCCAAGCTGACCAGCATTTGATCTTTCTAAAATGATGTTCCACCATAAAGGATCTTTACAATTTTCATTCTTCTCTGATGTATAAACATGCATATGTCAACCTTGTTCGGCTGTGGGTGCAAGAAACTGAGATTGTGGAGGAGGGAGGAGGCAGTCTCTCCTCTAGCACCTCCATCCACCTCATTGCCTCATGTTCACAGGAATCCTCAAGGTTACCCAAGGCTCCTTGGAGCTTTCCCACCAAACGGGAATATGGAAACTAACTCCTATTCCAAAGTCATTCTGAGGAACATGTGCCACAGGACCAGAGCTCTGTATCTCTGAGTCTTTGGTTGACCACTTCCAAACATAAGTACTAAAATAATATACACTTTTATTAATTCCCTCAGTCCCCACAACCTCTCTAGAAGGTTGCTCAAGCAAAAGGTTGTGAAACTCAAAACTCAAGCTGGGAGATGCTTTCTGCTTTCGTTATGGCCACACAAATAAGGTCAAGCTGAGCGGGAGCCCGAATCCAAGACTTCAGCCCCTTCCTCCCATCTCAACCACCTTAGAGGTACCACAGAATAGTCCAAGTGCCTCAAACCCTGAAACACAAGGTAAAAATCACAAAGTCTCTGGGAGCGGAGTCCCAGGAAGTCCCATCTGCAGGAGATACGGCCTCTCAGTCTGGAAGATTAGGGGCTCCAATTTTCAATCAATCAGCAATCTGAATGAGGGGCTGTGCAGTAAAAGCAAACCCAGTACATTTTTTAAAGTGAGCTAGAAACTTGTTTTAAGCTCTCTGTGGACCAAATAGCTTTTCAGCATCAGTCTGGCCGTGGGTTACCCATCTGGGAGGGCAGCTGGTAGAATGCAGGTAAACACCTCGCCCTGGCTTGGAGTAGTTACTACTCTAACAGTGGCGTCCATCTCCACTCTGAAGATTCTACAGAGCAATGGGTCGAGACCTTCCTAATGCTGTGACCCTTTTATATAGCTCCAAACATAAAATTATTTCACTGCTACTTCATGGCTGTAATTTTGCTACTGTTATAAATTGTAATGTAAATATCTGACATGCAACTCCTGTGAAAGGGTTGTTCCACCCTCAAAGGGGTCGCAGCACACAGGCTGAGAACCATTGCTACAAAGTTATGCCCACATTTGTGTGACTAGCTCCTACTGCCTTCTTCCAGGAAGAGGCAGCTAGATTGGAAACGCCCTAGTCCTGTGGTCAGGAGACCAGGATCCTTGGCTTCTATTGGAGACTCAACCTTTCAGTATGACCTACAAGATATTTTGGAGACCGTATGGCACAAGGAAGGCAGTATTCTTTCCACCAGGATTTAGCTGAATTCCATTCCTGTCAGGATGCCCTTCTTCTCCAAAGTTGTTTAATATGCTACCTCTACGCCACTCAGTCCACATTTTACCACACCTACCAGTGTCACCTGATATTGGTATTAACTCTCCCCTTTTTCTTATCTTCACACAAGGACTTGTATCTCCCCATTTAGATTGTACATTCTGGAAAGCAGAGATTAGAAACTAAATCTCCCACTACTCACTGTAGAATCTGCCCATTGTATTCCTCACAAAAAATTATGATGACTAAAGTAAGTAGCCAGTCTGGCCAGTTCCTTGCTAGTCTGCATCCATCTTTTACTCCTTCCCAGTTCAAGAAGGAATTAAGTTTGTTATGACTTATAGAGAAACCGAGTCAAGATTGATGTGTGAGAAGCCATACTGGGACATGAGTGTAGGGATTTAGCAAAAAGTACTAGAAATATAAAATGGACATTCTGGAGCTAAATGATATTAAAGGATGACAGATTCCTTCCAGGCCCTAAGATCTTCTACCATTGCTGCATAAGGCAAGCGGAACAAAGAAACGCAGTTATATCAGACCTACCTCCTCAAATCAAAGACTCAGCTAAAGGCAAGCTCTGGATGAAGCATGGTCTGTGTCCCTCCAGGAGCCTTTGCTTCTAGCCCTGAACTTCACTGAACGTTTATAATAACACCAAGGCTTCCTGCCACTGCTCCCACATCATGGGCATCAGCAGTCCCTACCTACATAGAAACCCACAAAGTAAACCCTTTCTAGAACTCTGTACTCTCTTCTTCCCATCCACCAGCTAGGACACGGCCCCCTGGGAATTAGCCTTGGTGCCTCTCTCTTCCTCTCACTAAGTCCGAGTGTGGAATTGACTCCAGCGAGCAGAAGGCTGGGTCGATGGCTGCACTGATGGCATCCTGACACTCAGAGCAAGAGGAGCCAATGGACAGGTTTAGGCAGAGCAGGTCCAGGCCTTCTGTTCCCTCAGCCCAGGAACCAGCATCCCCTGAATCTCTGGCGGTTTTAATGAACATGCTTTGGAATGCTAACCAAATAACTTCACACAATTAGCCTGGCCCACCAGCCCTAAGACATGGAAGTCTGAAACCCCCTGCTCAGTGGGGCCTGTCAGCTACAGCTGCAGAAGGCAACTGCCCAGGCTCCCATTCTGCTGAGCCCCTCCCTGCCTGCCTTTCCCCAGCTCTGTGTCTAAGGAAGCTTTCTCTTTCTGTAGTATTCTACTGATGGCCAGGTCCTCTGTTTTCAAGCATCTCTTTTTAATCTGTTTAGAGGTGGTGTAAACAGAGTCTGGGTGGCTGGCCAGCATGCCAACAGACTCAAAAACCTGGTCTCCCATGCAGGTCCAAGAGCCCTGGTGTGTTGATAAGGTGATGTGCGAAAGGGCAGACACACCCAAGCTTGCTTTGACAGCCTTGGACAAGAGCCCTGAAGAAGCAGCTTCCCAGGACAGCAGTGACTAAGGCCTCAGGCTTTCTGCCAGACAGGCTTCCTCCTCTTCCTCTTTTAAATTTATGACTTGTAATCACCAGGTCTCACCCAGTTCTTTCTGGTTGACTGGTTTCTTGGCCTTTCCCAGCTGAATTGGTTTCACTGACAGTTAAAACACAAATCGGATGAAACTTAGTCCTGGAGCAGCTCTCCCGTTCTTTCCCAATCTGCAGTTCTCAGGACCAAAGACTGACTATACAGCGTACACTTCTCTTATTTACCTCTTCAGAGAGTTTAGCTCCCTCTCATTCTGCTCTGTCTTGTGTATCTACAATAGAAAAATTTGATATCTTGTCTATGATCTAATATTGATAAAAATATTGTAACACATCTCTTTCTTAAATAAATAAGTATGAGGCTCTAAGAGAATAAATGACTTATTAAAGCTTACATTAAGTAGAATTCTGGAATGTGCTGAATAATTTTATGTCAACTGACACAAGCTAGAGTCATTTTACAGAGGAGGGAGGGAACCTTCACTGAGAAAAAGCCTCCATAAGATCAAGCTGTAGGCAAGCACTTTCTCAATTAGTGATCGATGGGGAGGTCCAGCCCTCTGTGGGTGGTACCATCCCTGGGCTGGTGGTCCTGGGTACTCTAAGAAAGCAGGCTGAGAGAGCCATGTTCAGCAGCACCCCTCTATGGCCTCTGCATCAACTGCTGCCCCGATCCTTGCCCCACTCGAGTTCCTGCTTGACTTCCTTTAATGATGGACAGTGATAGGAAGTGTAAGCTAAATACACCCTTTCCTTTCCTTTCCTTTCCTTTCCTTTCCTTTCCTTTCCTTTCCTTTCCTTTCCTTTCCTTTCCTTTCCTTTCCTTTCCTTTCCTTTCCTCTCCTC
>NC_034596.1:51382924-51387446 GCF_900095145.1 Mus pahari
TTTCCTTTCCTTTCCTTTCCTTTCCTTTCCTTTCCTTTCCTAGTTGCTTTCCAATGGTCACAGTGTTTTATAACAGCAAAAGTAACTCTAACTAAAACATGGCGCTAGTCCCATATCTTCCAAAGCCATTTCTCGTCTTCCTATACTTTGTTGGCCCCTTAGAAATTCTCACCATATCACTTTCATGCCAGGTCAGCTCTGAGCAAACAACTTCAAATACAGGGTTTGGTTTTGTTTTTGCTTGAATTAGATGGTACATAAGTACATTCCCTCCCCTTAGCCCTCTAACTCCTCCTGCAACACCTATGTGGAAACTTTAAGGGTTCTTTGGAAAGTCAGTTGTGTTGGATGACGTTTTGCCGGGACAAACACATGAACAAACATTTCATGAACAAACATTTCATGAACACAGGTGAAAGTCTAAGACAGACACAGGAGAGAGGATGTTCTGCTAAAGCAAGCACATGAAAGGACACGCGATAAAAGATTCTTTTCCTTACAACACACATGTATTTGTCTGCCTTACACTGTAGTTGAGTTGCATTTGTCGGGACACCATAGAGAGACATGGACCAAAAAAAATCCTCTGGTAGTGTGCTGCAGTTTGTTGTAGCTACATGGATTAGGGCTGACTGGCAGAGCGGTGTCAGCTGAGACAGACTCACATACTGAGGCAAGACCCATGGAGGACAGGTGATGTGTGGAGGGAGTATAAGAAGGACGGGACGGTGACAGAGGTGAGCTTGGCTTGTTTATAGAGCTGGCTATCTGAGGCTTGTGTCTCACATCTTCTTTGCTGATCTTCACTTCCCTGAGAGAGGCACAGCTGAGAACTTCTGGAGTTCCTGCTGTTCCCTCCTGCTGACCCCAGCCTAGGCTGAGGCCTGGCTGTCTCTACTAGGTCGAGTTGCCCCGAGACTGATTCAGGTTTGCTATCCTGACTCTACCAAAGTGAACTGCTGGAGTATGTGTGAAGTGTTTGAGAGTGGATTGAGCTGCCCCTGCTGACCTGTGAACTGAACTGCCGATTCCAGACAGCATACACAGGAGTTGGTCCAAAAAAATATTTCTAAACAGGTCCACTCCCTCCCCCATATCTCCATCCTTTCTTTCCCATTACCTCAGGTGGGTGGTTGTGCTACAGTGAAAGCATTTAAGAACCATCATTAAAAATAAGCATTTGAAAAAATTAAGTTTACACATCCCTCTACTACCTCTCAAATTCATGACCGCCTCTAATGTGTGTGTGTGTGTGTGTGTTTGTGTGTGTGTTTGTGTGTATGTTTAGGGCTGACCTTTTAGAGTAGAATAACCCATCATGGGATCATGGGACTGGCTCAACCCTGGAGAAAACTTAATTCTCCTTCTCTCAACAGCTGTTAACTGCCTGTAGCTCTTCACCTAAGGCAACGGCTCTCAACCTGTGGATGGCAACCCCTTTAGGATCACATATCAGATACCTGCATATCAGATATTTATATCAAGATTCATAAAAGTAAATTAATTAATCATTAAAAAATATTCATAACAGTGGCAGAATTGCAGTTATAAAGTAATCACAAAATGATTTTACAGTTGGGGCATCACCACAACATGTCTTAATGGGTTATAACACTAGGAAGGTTGAGAAATGCTGATCTAAAGGTAGAGTCTTGTGAGATTTCCCCCATCCAAAGCTCCCCTCCTACTTAGTGGGCCCTAAGTCCAATTAGGTTTCTAGTGATTTCCTCAGGATGTAAGTACCGCTATTGCACCACTGGGGGTGTCTTGCTATGCTGGTCATTCCTGTAACTCATGGGCTTTACAGAGGAGTGGGGTTTTGATCACTTATCTCCCTGGTAGTTTACATAGCAACTTTGGGTACTATGAGAGCTAGTCCTCCTCAAGTGGCATCTGCCTACACCTCCCTGGCCTCTCATAGATTCCTACCTTACCACTTTAATGCCAAGTCAACTTGAGCAATCAGTCATAAATGCAGTTTTAAAGAACTAACAGTGGAGAGATATAGAAATGCCAGCTAACCTGATTCCATCGTTATAACATGCATACATATATTAAAATGTCACAACATGTCCCATAAACATGCCCAATTATTATGTGTCCATTAAGACTAAACATATGGCCTGTCAAGATGGCTAAGCAGGTAAAAGTACTTGCAGTTCAAGCTTGATGACCCGGTTTCAATTCTTGGATCTGTGGAGGTAGAAGGAAAACATCTCCCAATGCTGCCCCCACCTTAACACACACACACACACACACACACACACACACACGCACACACACACACATGCACATCATACATATGTATGTACATACATATATAGTTTATGTATGTGTGTATATACATATGTATAACATATATACACATGTATAATATATACATATGTGTAATATATATACATATAGATGTGTATATATGTATATATATGTATACACACACATATTTTTTAAAGGAGGAAACAAAGCTGGGGACTGTGGCACATTTGCAATCTCAGCACACGGGAGGATCGTTTTTGATTGTCTGCTGTGTGGAAGAATGGCATCACATAGCCTAGGCTGGTCTAGAACTCATGATCCTCTTGCATGCTTGGATTATAGACACATGCCACAGTTCAGAACTTTCTTTTCTCTTTTAAAATAATAATAAAAAAAATAGGTATTTATTGTGTATGCTAGAGAGAAGCAACCTTGGGAGCTGTTTCTCTCTTTCCACCATGGGTCCAGGGTTTGGATGTTCTAAGGAGGTTTGCACTCGGTTTTGCCACATAAGAGCTTTAAGAGTGTCCATCCACACCTCACTTCCATGCTGAGGCCCCTTGCCACGGGCTCCTGTCCAGAGGGAGCGCTGAACGCCATCTCTAGCTTCACAAGGGAGCTTGATAGTCACAAGAGGTTTGCTTGGCTCTGAGAAATGCTTGGGCTTGACAAAGGGTCCTCCCCCCTCTTTCTCCACAGAGACTCTCTCTTCTCCTTTCTCACCCTCTGCATATTCTCTTTCTTCTCCCTTCTTAATCATATTTCTGGTCTTTCTTCCTTTTTTTATTAGCTTGTTTTTAAACCTATTTTACCAAATATTTTTGTTATTTATAATGCTTTTAATTTTTACTTTTTAAATTTAGTTCATGAAGTATGAGTACTTTTTATTTTCTTTATTCGTGTGTGTGTGTGTGTGCGTGTGTGTGTGTGTGTGTGTGTGTGTGTGTGTGTGTTTAGCCTTTTATCTCATTGGTGATAACCTATCTCCTATTCTTTTTATGATTATGTTTTTATTAGTTCCTTGAGAATATTGTAAAATGTTATGATCATATTTACTTCCCTTCCCATCCAATTTTGTGTCTCCTCATTTCTTTAATCAAGGCCAAATTTTACATCCCAAATATTTTTAAGGTGTGATATTCCAGTGGATTGTGGCAAACTTATCAGGGATTATACTGTTCTAGAAAACTGCCCTTTACTTTCCAATCAGCTAACAATTGTCAATAGCTCCTCAGCTAGAGGGAGACTTCATGCCCAACTCCCCTCTGTATACTTGAATGTGGGCTTGCTCAGGGCTTATCCATGCTGTCACAAGTGTAAGCTTGTATGCATCTGCCTTGCTTCGCCTAGAAGACACTGTTTCCACACAGTCGTCACTGTATCTAACTGTATAGCCTCCTCTTCCACAGGGATTCCAGAGCCTTTGGAGGAGTAAATGCCATGCCATACACAAACAAACAAACAGACACACACACATGCACACGCACACATACACACACACACACACACACACACACACACACACACACACGTTTTCATTTAGAATTGAATATACTTCTCTGCACTGTGGTCAGTTGTGAATCTCTGCGTTGATCAGTTGATTATCATCTACTACAAACAGAAACTTCTCTGATGAGGATTGAAAAGATGTCTTAATCTGTGGGCATAATGATTATGGTTTAGATGAATCCTATAGCCATTTAACAGAATAATACCAGTAGGATCTCTTCTATGTCTAGCCGTAAGCTCTGAGTTCAATAATGGTTTCAGGTGTGGGTTTTGTACTGTGAAACATGTCTTAAATCTAGTTTAAAAAGTAGTTGGTTATTCCTGTGATGTTTGTGCCAGTGTTGCACTAGTGGGCATGTCTTGCCTGGCCAGTCATTATTGAAGCTCACAGAATGTACAGCTATGGAAGATTCGTGAGTACGTCTTCACACAGTAGTATCTCCCAGCACTGTGAAAGCTAGCCAGATATGAAGCTTCTAAGTCAAGACCATCTTGATTTCACCATGTTCTATAACTCAAGAATGTGCTGCTTATTCCACTGGGCTTTCTATGACGGGGTCATACACTGTGACCTGGAACTTCTCATGAAGTTCAGATTGGCCTCAAACTCACAGAATCCTCCTGTCTTAGTCACCTAAGTGCTGGAATTACAAGTGTGAGCCACCATGCAAGTTATGTTGTCCTTTTAAAAAATCTAACTTTGCCTTGATAGGATTTGATAGAGATTTTCTCCTCCTCCTCCTCCTCCTCCTCCTCC
>NC_034596.1:51387498-51394345 GCF_900095145.1 Mus pahari
CTTCTACTTCTTCTTTTCTTTCTTCTCTCTCTCCCCCTTCTCTCTTATTCAGTCTAAAATGTTTAACTTGCTTTCTAAGTTTTTACTTTCCCTTATGCTTAATGTTTCATTTGATTATTAAAATATTTTTTAAGACAGGGTCTCACTATGTGTGCCTGGCTAGCCTATAACTCACTATGTAGACTGGGCTGACCTAAACCCACAGAGATCCACCTGCTTCTGCTGCCAGAATCAAAGGCACAGACAACCACATCTGGCTTCTTATTGGATTTTATATGAATCAACAAGAAGCGTAATGGAAGAAAGCCCACCCCCTAACCAGATTCTATTGTCCTTTCTCTTGTTCTTCTCACCACCCCTTCACTTCCTCAAATACGCCCATATTGTAGAGACTTTAAAACATGGGCTCAGAGGGAGGGGCAGTCACCACCAAGCCACATGATCAGAGTTCCATCCCCCAAGACCCACATAGAGAGAACTGATTCCTACAAGTTGTCCTCTAATTTCCACATATGTACATGCACACACATCATGAATAAATGATGGTACATATAAAATGTATTTGTTTATGTGTGTCCCCATGAGCATATATAAAATGCATTAATAAAATGTAAATATACACACATGCATTTGTTACCTAGATCTCTATCTGTTGACAAAACTGTAAGAAATCAGTAGCGACAAGTACATCTGCAGCCTCAGCCTTGGTTTCTGTCTTCATTGATGTGAAGAGACACCATGACCAATGCAACTCTTATAAGGGACAACATTTAATTGGGGCTGCTTACAGGTTCAGAGGTTCAGTCCATTATCATCATGGCAGGAAGCTGAGAGTTCTATATCTTTATCCAAAGGAAGTCAGGAGTAGACTGTTTCCAGGCAGCTAGGAAAAGGGTCTCAAAGCCTTCCCTGCAGTGACAAATTGCCTCTAACAAGGCCACACCTACTCCAACAAGGCCACACCTCCTAATACTGCCGCTCTGTGGGACAAGCATATTCAAACCACCACAGTTTCTAAGCACCATTCTTCACTAAAACTGTTATTACTCTTTGGAGAAATATTTATTTCTAAGGTGGAGGCAAGGAAAATACAAAGTAAACAGAACTGGAACTTGCTATGTCCAAAAGGAAGTTCAAATAGCAATGCAGTCATGTAAAAAAGCAACAAACCCCTCATGACATCTTGGAAGAGGTATCTACTGGCCAAATATGAGACCATTCACCACTAAAATATTGATGACAATAATAGCTTATAACTCACAGAATAAACGAAGAATTAGAAAATCATAAAGAATTATATAAGTGAATGCATAAACAATGATTACCTGGAAAGTTCTCCTTTAAAATAGAATGCCTAGTGATTTTGCATATATTATAACAGTAATTAATAGGCAAGAGCTATTAACTTATGGTAAAAATGGAGAGCCAGTGGGATGGTTCATGGAGTAAAGGTGCCTGCCACCAAGGCTCCTGATGTATGAGCCCAAATCCTGGGACCCACATGGTGAAAGGAGAGAACTGACTCCCACAGATTATCCTTAGACCTCTAAATTTGTGACTTGTCCCAGACATGCAAAATAAATTTTAACAATGCTTTTAAAAACCTGGGAGCTGAAAATCTGAGATGAGAATCTTCAAGATACCTGAAAATAATTCTCTACAAATTGCTTAACAGTTTCAAAGGGAAAATAATAGCTTTGAATGGTATCAGCACCTCTGCACTTGGCCTTCAAGAGCAGAAGTCAGGGGATCCCTGCAGAAGCTGAGGCCTCATAGCAGATGCTCAGGGCTCTGACAACCTGGCTTGTTCCCATGGCTCTGACGGCAGGCAGGGCCCCAAGAGTGGTAGGGAGCCAAGTGTTACAGGAAGCTTTCAAGTCTCCATTCAGCAGAGGCACATGGAGTTCTCCCAGGTACATAGTTAACTACCAGGGAAGGTTCGTGTAGTCGTTTGACTGAAAATGGTCCCCAAGGTTCATATGTTTGAATACTTGGCTCCCAGTTTGTGGAACTATTTGGGAAGGGTCAGGGGATATGGCTTTGAGGTTCCAAAAGCTCACACCATTCCCATTTAGTTCTTGTTCTCTGCCTCATGATTGTGTCTCAGCTTCTGTTCCTATGCCATTCCTGTCTGCCTGCTGGCATGATGGTCGTGGACTCATCCTATGAAACTGTGAGACCCAATAAATTCTTTTAGAAAAAAAGTTGCCTTGGTCATGCATGGTCTTCTGTCACAGAAATAAAAAAGTAACGAAGACAAGGGTTGGTATCAGGAGTTGTGTTTTGCTGTGAGAGGCCTGACCTTCACAAAAGGAATCGTTTGGGCATTTGGATTCTGAAGGAGGTTGGTCACTGTAAATGGGCCATCCTAGTAGGAGCTTGGAAGACAGTAGTGTTAAGCCATATAGACTGTGGAGGACCTGCTCATAAAGTTTCAGAGGGAAGCAATATTGGCCACTAGACTAGAGACTATTCTTTGTGATATTTTGGCAAAGAATGTATCTGCTTTCTATCCTTGTTCTAAAAATCTGACCAAAGCTAATGTGAAAAGTACGGAACTAATTTCCTTGGCAAAGGAGTTTCCAAGACAGCCTAATATTGATTCTGTTCTTAAGTTCATAATGAAGTATTGGGATAACAGACTACAACATTTCATCAAGTCTGAGATATTTTTTGAGCATCAAAATAAATAATAGTACTAATGAATTATGATTCATGGAACAAAAAAAATAAGAACCCATAAATTTCATAGAGATATAAATAAATACAGAGTAATGGAAAGTCTTTCTTACAATAATAGAATTGCTTAAATGGTCCAGAGTTTGTGTGAGAAAGGGCACGTATGCAGCTGACAGAGTGGAAGAAAACAGAACAATTAACATTTTTATTTAGGGGAAGTAGGAATGACTACGCCAACAGCCATCACTTGGAAAGGCAGATGGACTCATGACAGGGAGAGAGAGAGAGGGGACATTGAGATGCCTGACTCAAGATTTCATTCCTGAGGGGGGAGAACAAAGAAGGTTCCATTCTGGGCTTCGCATTCCCACTCCAGTCATCATCTAGTATACATTATTCAGGTCTCTGTGTCCCTCTTCAGGTCGATAGGCCAAGGGAGGCTCCTCTTTTTGTAAGGCTCTCTGCCTTTGCTGGAAGGGTTAAGGGCAGCCATTTTTTTTAAAAAAAATTTATCATTTTTATCTTGAGTGTATGAATGATTTGCCTGCATGCGTGTCAGTATATCACATGTATGCAGTACCCATGGAGGACAAAAAAGGGCTTCGGATCCCCTTGGGACTAGAGTTTCAGATGGTTGTTGGTCACCATGTAGGTGCTGGAACTGAAGCTGGATCCTCTGCAAGACCAGCCAATGCTCTTAACCACCACTGAGACACATTGCCAATCTCTACACACACACACACACACACACACACACACACACACTTCCACTGTATACATCTCAGTCAGTTGCATTAAGCAACACAGGCCCACACAAGAAAGCCCTTTTTGCAGCTTCAACCACAGGTCAGGACAACTCCAGGATGTCTTGTTTTTCAAATATACAGAAGGATTCAATAATCTTAAATCTATTTTTTTTAAAATTTTTTTCTACAAGAAGACCATGTTATGGGATGTCCTGGCATTGAAGGACAAGGTGGTCAGCCTTCAGTGCCTTGGCTATATGAACATACCTTTCTGCCATTGATAGACTCTAGTTAGACCTTCTTTTTGCCTTTCCTTTGAGGTCATGGGGCCACCTCTCAAATTCCTTTCAGAAAGTGATTTTCTTGTGGGTTCTCTCCTGACTGAAGGTAAGACCCTCAGGCTACTCAAACCCTCAGCTACCAGAAACCACACTTTGCAAAGATAGCTCTTGATTCTTTGTAAACATGACTCACTACTGACCCCACCTAGACACAAGGGACCTGACCCAGAAAATCTAAAGTGTCTCATAATTCCAGGAATTGGTCAGAGTTCCACCCTGGATATATGAGCTTGTCTTGTTAGATGTGGGAAAAGCCAGGTCACCTGGGGATAATTTTGCCAAGTAACGTGCTTTAGGTCTTTAGTTGCATTTCCTTGAATTTGGCAAGGTCCTTGGTATTTGACCTTTGAGGACCGAGGGACTTCTGGATGCAGAGTGGGGTGACAAAATCAAGGAATTGAACGCACTGTTTATTCTTAAAGAGGCATCCAATACCTGTTCATTTGTAGACACCAATCTCTATATCAGAGGAGGAAGAAAGAACAATATACAATATATAGTCTCAAACTCTCAAGCCACAGCATCGTAACTTTACAGGGGAGACATCTAGACAAAACCAACTCAAGTCACACAACTCCTGGCATGACCCACAGAGAACATAACAATGCTTTATGATGCTCTGAGCTAAGGATGAGGGCCATTGTCTTCACTCAGAGCACTGCCCTGCTTGTTAAGTTCCTTTACGCACACGCAGAGCACCTCCTGTTTCCAGTCCTCTCCAGTTCCTTTCCACGCTCACCTACTTCAATCCAAAGTCCACTTTTTTTTTGTTCCCCTTATTATAATCTTTAATTTTTTTCTGTCTCTTCCACGGCAGAGTTAACATATCGCTAAGATCTTAGACACTCAAGACTTGTAGTGAGCACAAGGAGACCCTGTCAGATACCATTCAGGAATGAACAGATGGACTCACAACGAAATGACAAGATTTCTTCAGAGACTCACTCACTAAAGCTCATTTTGAAAAGAATTGTGTAGTACAAGGTGTGGCTCCTGGACAAAACTAAAGAAAAGCCTACAATATGTGTCATTTGGAATATAGTGGCCAGGTATAAAATTCCTACCACAAACAAGGGCTACACACAAGTTATTTATTCTAAAATAAACTCACTCTTTTGTGGAGGCTTCTCACTTATGCTTGGACTTAAGAGCCAACCCATGAACTGTGAATCTCAGCTCTACCACTTTTGAGTTGCACAACTCATCCTGCTATGGTTGTTCAGGACATAGTGAACTCAAGTGTGATAACTTGAGTGTACCCAACCATTTAACTGGAATGTGGTGCAGTCAGTTATTCAGCTCAGTAAGTTAATTCATTTAGGTATTGTAATGGTGCTGATTGTCAACTTAATTGGCTTAAGAAACCTAGGGCTTTAGTGAGGCACACCTTTGGGTGGGTCTATGAGGATGTTTCCAGAGAGGATTCTCTGAGGTGTCTCTGACTGTGGGCTGAATGTAGGTGGCACATTCCATGGGTGGGGGTCCCTAACTGAATAAAAAAGGAAAAACTTCAGAAAGCCATTAACTCCTCCCATTTTCCTCGATCCCTTTCCCTCTGTTCTTGGTTCTGAGATGTGAGTAAGAAGTCTCTGGCTGAAGGTCCTTGTCCCAGCCATGTTTTCCCTCCATGATCAAGATACCCTCTGAACCATGAACCTCTCCTCCCGGAGTTGCAGAGGTCAGACATTCTGTCACACTCTTGAGAAAAGTAACTGATGCTGGTAACTGAACTCCCTTAATAATTTATGGTCACAGTGACAGTTTCACAGTATATGATTTTAATTTTTCCCAAGATAAAATGCAGCGTAGGGCACTGGCCACTCTTGACTGCACTGTTGTATACCCAGACCTACCAAAAGAGAGATGACTGGTCCTGCCCTCAACACACTCCGAACCACGCAGAAGCAAAGTGGCCTTCATTTATGACCTTCCAGCTTCAAAAGTATGTGCTTATGTGTCTGGGTTCTACGTATTCACTGCACTCAAAACTGAGCACGTTTAGGTGGGAAAGCATTACTTGTGGAAGTTTGCCTGAGAGATGTACATGCTGGAAATGACAGGATAACAGTAATCCTTTCAAGGATTTTGTTAGCATCACTGTCCTCATCAAACAGTATTTTCTCAGGGGAAATTTTTGTTCTGTTCTCCATATCAAAAACAAACTGGTGAGTGTTTGTTGAGTCCTGAAAAGGAAAATAAAGTCACTTTACAAAGCAATTCATGTGTGTTGATGCATTTAGCCAGTGGGGCACAGCGATGAATAGATACCGTAATCATCTTAACACGTGAGCAAACTAGACCACTCAGGGATTAGGCAACTTGTACAGAGGACATAGCCAGTAAACTGTAAAATGGGGTTGGAATTCAGGTCATCCACCTTCACAGAACAGTCCCTAGACCATTTTGTGGTCACCTCATAAAAAATCTTGTATTGTTTCCAAACAGCTTCCTTGAGTCTATCTGGCTGGTTTCTGTGAATCATGAAACTGATTTAAATTCATTGCTAAGAGACTCGAGGCCAAATACCTACCCAGGCAAGACTGCTCATGGTGTCGATCCTCCATTCTAGCTTCTAACCTAATTCACCTTTCTCTCTCATATCTGCATCTTGCTTTTGTCGCACTGCTCTTACGTAAGCAGTCTCAGAAGGAACAAGGGCATGAGCAGCCCAAACACAAAGGATTTCTAGGCCAGTGAAATGTCCTTACACAGAGGGCCACACGCACCTGAAGAGTAGACACGTGCCAGGACGTGTAGACCTCCTCCGTCATCTACAGCAGCAGGAGTGAGCCCGAGAGCCACAGAATGTGGGGTGACTGTGAAGTGTTAATATAGGGTTATCAACTGTAACAAATGTGCTATTCTGGTAGCAAATATCGATAATGGTGAGACTATCCATAGACTAAAGGCAATGGATATATGGGAAGTTTCTGTGCCCTCTTTTCAATTTTGCTGTGAATCTGAAACTTCACCAAGAAAATTAAATCTTAGCTGGGCGTGGTGGCGCACGCCTTTAATCCCAGCACTCGGGAGGCAGAGGCAGGCGGATTTCTGAGTTCGAGGCCAGCCTGGTCTACAGAG
>NC_034596.1:51394360-51398999 GCF_900095145.1 Mus pahari
AGAGAAACCCTGTCTCGAAAAACCATAAAAAAAGAAAAAAAGAAAAGAAAAGAAAAGAAAATTAAATCTTTAAAACCATAAAAAGCCCTCTTGGCATCAAAGTCTGCTGAGAACAATAAGAAAATGAACATCGCAGGCCATAAATGTGAAAATAATTAGCAAATTGATTTAAGTAACGTATTAAAAATCATAATTAGAGTGACCATCTCATGAACGTCAAGACGGTCTGGCACGTGAGAGGCTGTAGGTTCATTCCCCCACACAACAACGAAAGTGAAGGCAATCATGATATAACATTAGAAAATGTCGATCATATTAATAAATGAGAAGAACAACATAATCATATGTATTCTAGTAGGGAAAGTCATTTCATAAAAGCTAGCTTTCATTTGTTATTTTTGTTTTCTTTTTTATTTTTAAGAGCAAGCACTTTACTAGAACTATGATCCATAAACAGCACAGACTTAGTTAGAACTGTGAGATGCCACTTCATGGGATGTCAGCATTGTCATATTCTATTGATGGTGTCTGTCATGCTAACCATGAAGTATCTTTGTATTACACATGCAAAAAATAAGGCCAGGGAGGTTAGTTAACCTGCTCTAGAACTCAATCAATTAGCCACCACCTTCCAGTTCCTGGGCTCGCTTGTCCTCCTGTACCTCAGTGGGAACATGGGCGCGCTTCTCTTTCTTTTCCCTTTTGGTTTTCTTAGTGTCTCTTTCCTCAGTTCCCTCAGAATTGCTAGTTGTGGAATCGTTTGACTGGGAAGTATTACTTTCTCGCCCTAAAGGTAAGGAACTTTTAGGATCCCTTTTCTTGCTCTTGTGTGGTTGCCTCCTTTTCCTGGTACTAGAAGCTCGAGTTTCCTCTGAGAACTCACTTGAGGAATCTGCTGTTATGTCTATAGCTCCCTTTCTGGTTTTCTTTTGGTTTTGTTTTTTCGTTTGTTTGTTTTGTTTTGTTTTGTTTTGTTTTGTTTTTTTTATGTGACTGTTTTTCCTGCTTCTTCCTTTGGAATTTTTTTGGCTTCTTATGTTTTGGGGTACATGGACAGATGATTTTACCCGGGGAGATGTTTTCCCCCAATTGGTAATGTCTTGCTGATCACTACTGTCTGTTTCAAACTCTTCAGGACACACCTCTTTATAACCACTAGGACTCCATCTGTCTGGTATATTGGATCCATAATCATATAACTTCTTGTTCCAGGACTTAGCCTTAAGAAAAATCATCTTCTAGGGCCCCAGAAATTTCATCCTGTGACCTCCAGTAGTCTCTCTGACTTTCTTCATCAAAACCATCACTTCTCATCTGACTTGAGCGGCTGGGTACTGTGTTCCTTCTGGTTCCCTGATAGGCATCCTCCACCTGCTTCTCTAGTTCTCTGACTTCCCATACGTGGGATTCCTCCCAAATCTCACTGTGAGCATCTGCATGTTGGATGACATGTCTCAGGAGGACTTTCCCCAGTGGACCCCATGACATTCTTTAATTGTGAGTCACAGCCTCCTGTGGTAGGGTGGGAGAAAAGGTGGTGGCTTCCTTCTCATAATGTTTAAAAAAGAATAATAGCACACTCAGAACGGATAAAAACCCAAATACAATAAAGTGCTTACGATGATAACTGTGCAGCAGACAGCAGACAAGACAGTTGGGTGCTGGAAACATTCCCTTTAAGATAAGAGGCAAGACAAGTGTTCCAATTAGTCTCTGTCCAGCAGTGGCCAGCAGAGAGGCAAGACGAAGAGGAAATAAGAGCAACTTCACTGCATGTGCTGACAGTAGGCATGTGGAGGCAGAAAGCAAAACCCCACAGGATGAATTGCTAAAATTTACAAGAAACTATGAGGAAATCAACTTCATCCTACTTGTCAACACCAGCAAGTTAAGTTTCTTTTAAATCCTTTGTACAGATTTGTATTCCTATGTGTAATTGTGTGTAGGTGTGGGGAAGGCATGCACAAGTGAGTGCACTTGCCTGCAGAGGCCAGAAGAGGGAGTGGGATCCCACAGAGCTGAGGTTTCAGGTGATTGTGAGTCAGCAATGTGGGCGCTGGGAACTAAATTCAGGTCTCCTGCAAGAGAAGCAAGCACTTTGAACCACTGGGCCATCTCTCCAGCCCTAGGAGTGAAACATTAAGTATCATTCTTAATAGCATAATTTAAAGGACCTTTAAATGGTAAGACATTACAAGCCTTGTTATAATCCTGTGTTGCTTTGAATGAAAAATGTGTCCCCAGGGCCTCAGGTGTCTGAACACTTGGTCTCCATCCATCAGCATTCTTTGGGGGAGGTTATAGAATCTTGAAAAAAGATAGCCCGGCTGAAGGAAGAGATGCAGACTCACAGCTAGACATCACTCAGGGAGAATCCTTGGACAGCACAGATCTGAGGGAGATGTCTCCATCAAGTCCGTCCCCTGAGAGATCAGGGAACCCTGTGGGAGAGGAGGTGAAAAGAGTGGAAAAGCCAGAAGGGATGGAGGACCCGAGGAGAACAAGGCTCACTGAATCAACTAAGCAAGGTGCGTAAGAACCCACAGAGGCTGAAGCAGCAAGCCCTGGGCTCACACGAGCCTGCAAGGGCCTTTGTGTGTATTATAGCTTTCACCTTAGGTTTGTTTTGTTTTGTTTTGTTGTTTGTTTGTTGTTTGTTTAGAGAACTCCTAAGTGTGTGAACAAGTGGGTCTCTGATTCTTGTGCCTATTCTTTGGCTCTTTTCCTTCTGATGTATCACCTTGTCCAGCATCAATGTGATGGGTGTTTATTTGTTTGTTTTATCTTCTTATATTTTATTTTGTCATGTCTGGCTGTCTTCTCTTAGAAGTCTGTTCTTTTCTACTGAGAGACAGAAAGGGAGTAGATCAGGAGAGGAGGGGAAAATGTGTAGGAATTAGGAGAAGTAGAGGGAGGGGAAGCTGTAAGCAGAATAAATTGTTTGAGAAAAGAATCTATTTTCAAAGACAAGAAGGAAAATGGGAAGAAAAAAGATTGTTCATGAAGCAAAGAAGATCTGGTGATCACTCACACACAGCCTGTGAATTTCAACAGCCTGCTTGAAAAGTTTGGGAAGGAGTCATTTGTAGTCCACAAACACTTGTGAAATCCAGAGAGTAACAATAGGCAGAGCAATAGAACAGATACGGTCAGAACCCTAATATCCGTGGAAGAGGCCAGTGAAAGAACAAAGGTAAGCAAGGTAACGTGAGCTGCCTGCTGCTGTGCACACCCCACCAACACCTCACCTTTGATGAACTCTCCCTCCAGAACCTTGAGCCAAAACATGCCCTCCCGTGGGTTGCTCTTGGTCATGGTGGTTTGTCACAGCAACAGGAAGATAACTAAAACAAAACTTTAGTAATTTTTTTTTTTTTTTTAGTAAATAAAAGCAAAGATATATCATGTTCATGGGCTAGAAAATTCAGTTTGTAAAGGCATCAATTTTCTTCCAGAATTGAGGCCACACCATAACAAAAATCTTAACCTTTTGTTTATTTGTTTACAGAGCCCAAAAGCTGGTTTTAAAATTTATATAGAAACACCAAAGACCAAGGGAGAGAAAAATCTTCCTGGTGATGCTCCTGGCAGGATTGTCTATGACGTCACAGACACATGAGCAATCTCACACCTCTGCAGCATCCAGCGAGAAGCTGTTTTACACCATGGTCATTTTCACAGACGTCGCCTACGACCACAGGAAAACACAAATATTTACATTACATTTACCAAACATGGTAAAACTACAGTTTGGAAGTAGCAACACAATCGCTTTATGGTTGGGGTCACCACAGCAGGAGAAACTATATTAAAGGGTCACAGTCTTAGGAAGGTTGAGAACATTAGGAAGGACTGATGTGGATTGGAAATTATTAGGTTGAGGCAGCTGCAAGGACCTGAGGTTCTTCTAAACAACACCAAGTCCATCTCAGTAAAAGCTAACAAGTGTAACCAATCAGAAACCCCACTAACCTCTCACGAGGTACTTCTCACTGGATTGACCTAATTAGGATCACTGTTCACTTTAACCAAATATTTACCTTGTCTTTCTTCCCTGCCCATCTGGTCCCCACCCTCTATGCTCCTTGCTGGAGCCCAAGAACTAACTTTTTGCCTTCTGAAGTGACCCATTACCCGAATTGCTATGTATTCAAAGGAACCCTTTAAATTTTTAATATTCTTAAGTGTATCTTCTAACAGAGCAAAGGTAATAGTAACTGTAAAAATATAAATATTTCTACATTTTTTAATCTAAAATTTGTAAAATAACAATAATAATAATAATAATGGTAATTTTAGGCTCACAAATACAGATATTCCATTAAATCATGCTGGGATGATAAGCAATACAGAAAAAAATAAAATTGGACTTCTACCTATTCCTCAACATCAACTTCAAGATTAAAGTTTCAAAAGCAAATGATTAAAATATAAAACTTCTAGGGGGAAAATCAAGGCACGTATCTGAATTTCCCAAGGATAAGAAAGAAGTTTGTAGGCCGGGCGTGGTGGCGCATGCCTTTAATCCCAGCACTCGGGAGACAGAGGCAGGTGGATTTCTGAGTTCGAGGCCAGCCTGGTCTACAGAGTGAGCTCCAGGACAGCCAAGGCTGCACAGAGAAACCCTGTCTCAAAAAAA
>NC_034596.1:51399269-51410463 GCF_900095145.1 Mus pahari
AGAGAGAGACACAGAGAGAGAGAGAACACACACACACACACAAAACACACACACATATCCTACACACAAACAAGAAATAGAGACAAGACATAGGACAGAAGGAACAGGAAAGGAGAAAGGAAGGGGAAAAAATGAAACAAACAAACAAAAAAACCCAAGAAACTCTGTTTACAGAAGTCTCATAATAGAGGAGAAAAAAAATCTAGTCACAGAATTAGAAGAAATATTGGCAATAACTGGTAATTTGTATGATTCAAATTTTTAAAGGTTTATTTATTTTTATAAATAAGTACACTGTAGCTGTCTTCAGACACACCAGAAGAGGGTGTCAGATCTCAGTACAGATGGTTGTGAGCCACCATGTGGTTGCTGGGATTTGAACTCAGGACCTTTGGAAGAGCAGTCAGTGCTCTTACCCGCTGAGCTATGTCCCCAGCTCCCAATTTTTTTAAAAAAGAAAAACAAATTAGAAAAAAAAAAAAAGTGCTGGCCTCCGCACTCATGAAAGAGCAAAGAGTGAATGACCAAAGGATGTTCAAACTCTAGCAATTAGGGAAATACAAATTAAAGCTTAACCAGTCACAGCTTTATAGCCACAAGATTGAGCAAGAAAACAACATATTAAAAATAAATGTCTAAATATTGTGCCGTGGTGAGTCTACAGTGAGAGCCAGGCTGAAGCTGGCCCTTGGAAGATGGCATCTCCGACTGTGGTGGCTGGGAACCGGACAGTGTGCAGTCACAGAACCGGCTCTGTGGAGAAAGTCACATGGGATGTGTCAGGTGAACAGGCATAATTGACTGTTACTCAGACTCCTGCCACAAAGTGTGGGTGGTCAGGCTGCTACAGGCTGAACGAGAGACACTACAGAGACCCCTGGGGATGGTCTTACACGTGAGTAGACAGGGAGTTCATCTAACTATTCTGGGAACACTGTTATCTTCCCAGCACCCTATAGGGAAGTTAGGTAGGGAGTTCTAAAGGCCAGCTCTCTTAGTTATGGGTCCCTGGAAACCCCAGAGGCTTTCCCCAGTTATAATGGTCATTTTGAGTAAGACAAAGTGAGTCCATGGTTCCTTACCTACCCATTACCCTAAGGGCAAACCCTGGAGAGCCTTTGGTACATGTTGTGCTATCAGATATCTATAGTAATAGTACTTAGTCATATGCTCATAGCAAAAACTAGAGAAAAAAATTCAAATATATACCAAGAGTCTAGACAAATTATGTTGCTATATTTATATGTTAGAATGCTATAGAACAGAGAAAATAGATGAAATTTAATTGTATGCATCTATATTCTTATATTGGTGCTATAATATGTGTTACCTCAGTATGTTACCTCAATGTCATAATGCTGAGACTAAAACTTCTTAAGACATACAATGAATTTATATATCACTGAGGAATATTCTTGTAAGTGACAAAAAGAAAACCAATAAAAAGCTTATTGGGCAATGATGGTCACAAAAATATTTGTGTGTGTGTGTGTGTGTGTGTGTGTGTGTGTGTGTGTGTGTGTGTATACACACCACATGAGAGCCAGTAACCTTGGGGACCAGAAGAAAGCATTGGGTCCCCTGGATTTGGTGTCACAGGCAATTGTGGGCTGCCTGACACAGGTGCTGGGAACTGAACTCAGGTCCTCTGCAGAGTAGCAGGCGCTCTTCAGTCCCAGTGATGGTTTAAACCTTAGTGCATATGTGCTGGAGACTTGGCAGAGGGTGAGGGGAGTATAATGGAAAAGGTTTGAAAACATTCGGAGCACTTTCCACTTCCCTGCCTTAGCCTGAGTGTGGGCACACAGGCACGCGAGGACGCACGCACCCACACACACACACACACACACACACACACACACACACACACACCTCAGCATTACAGTTTCAGTGCACGTATACTCTTTTACATTTTACTGTTAATTAAGACATTTCTGAATTTTGAAAAAGCAGATAACAGATGTTCAAAGAATATGAAAAACAAAAGATAAATCTTTCAGTGAATTTCAACTCTCATCCTTGTAATAAATTTTTAGAAACATCTTTGTTAATTCAAAGACACAAATCTTTATTTTGATTTGTTCTGTCCCTGACTCTGTCTCTTTGTGTGTGTCTCTTTGTTTCTCCCTCTTTCTGTCTCTGTCTCTCTGTGTCTCTGTCTGCCTATCTGTCTGTCTCTCTTCTCTCTCTCTTGGGAGTGGTGGATGTGGGGGTGCCCCTGAGGGGGTGCATGCATGCCCCAGCATGTAATAGCCCAACTTTCAGGAGTCAGCTCTCTCCTTCCATCACACATGTCCTGGGGTCAAAGTCAGGTCCCCAGTCTTGGTAACAAGAGCCTTTACCCACTGAGCCATCTCTAAGGCCCTTTTGTTTGTTATTAGTGTATGTCGGGTGGGTACAAGGGTACAAGTGACATGGCATGCACACGATTGCACACATGTGGCAATTAGCCGGACCCCTTAAAAAGGTTCTCTTCTTCCACCTCCAAGTGACTTCCAGGGATCAAGCGTAGGCTTGAGTGGCAAATGTCATTATGTCCTACACCATCTTGCCACCCAGACATGAATCTGGCCATGGGTCAGCATTTATGTACACTGGTTAGGCTTTTGTCTAAAAGGCCTCCACTCTTCTGAATCCACTCAAAGACTAAATAACAAGAGAGGTTGTAGCTGTTGAGGGCAGATCTGTCTCCCATGTGGCATTTTTTTTTTTCTTCTCTAGTGGAACTTAGAACTTGTGTTAGATTCCCATGCATACATACAAGTAGGAGGACTATTAACCCAGTATATTGGAGCTGTTCGATTCTCCACAAACCAAAGAGAGGCTGGAGAAATTCTCACCTTCAGCCTGTGCATAACCCTCTTGGCTTTCCTGCCTGTGCAGCAGGCGGCTTTTCCAGACCAGTTCATCTCTGCTTCCTCTTCAGCTGGAGTTCACTTCGGCCTTTTCCTGTGTGTGCGTGAGATTCGTTGCCCGTTCATCTGGATGGAAACACAGAGACTTCCAAACCACTGATAGCTATCAGCAAAACACCCGTAGCTCCCAACACAAACACCCGGAGAGAGACTTCCTTTCTTTGGATGCCTTGTGAGGTGCAGAAATAAATATTGTTGCCTGGGCCCAGGGAGAAGATAAACCCTTCGCTGCTACCAAAAACACGAGAGAGAAAGAACCTGGACACTACGAATAATCCGCATCCTCCTGAGTTGCAGGACAAGCCAGCTGTGCGCCAGAGGCTGGCTCAGTCCCAACCCTGAGTTGAGTCTCTCCACACAGTTCTAGCCTAGAGCCCTTTGCGGTCCAGAGCCAAAGCTTGTCTAAGACTGTCTCTTTCTTTTCCTATTTGTCATGTCTGGTACCTCTTTTATCTTCAATACTCAGCATGGCGACTGGCACTTAGCGCACTGGACTCTGGTGACAGAGGAAACCTTGCTTAAGCTGTCTGAGGGACAACTTGCTCATTCTAACCAAAGGAAAATGGGAGTCAAGATTCTAAAGAGACATATCCAGATTCACAGAGAGAGTAGGAGAGGCAGAATCATTTGTCTTCTGAGTCCCATTCCTATTTACTACCCGGTATAGAAACTTCTGGAACAGCTATATTTTATCCCAGTTCCTGGACTCGTCAAGTCTGCACCTCTGCCTTGGCAGAAACAAAATGAGCTAATTAAATGGTTGCACTAGCTTATTTTGGAAACTTCATGGAGTGTGTGAGAGCCCGAATGAATTTCTGGCCACTATTGATTACTTCACACTCAGAGGGAACCATTCAAGCATGGTAAGAAGGTGAGGAAGCTAAACCCGTGGCCGAGGGTTATTAATATTGTAATGCTTTTGCTTATTGGTGCAGAAAAGCAACTCTTGGCTATATAAGGGACTCAAGCTTTTAAGACTCTAACAGAGAAGAGAGAGAATCCTTCAAGGTAGAAGGACAGTCCAGCCAAATGCTCGTTTACCTAATTGCTTTGGAACAACCAAGATAACCCTGCTTACTGTGGGAGAAAGAAAATCAATAGACTGTATTTAGAGGAAGCTAAAGGCACAATTGGGTCATTCTCTGTGTGGCTAGTGGAGTGGTGCCTGGGCACAGATCCCCAGAGGAGCAGCATTAGGTAAAAAGTAGCCCTCAAAGCCTAAGATAACCACGGGCTTCTATAATAGTTCCTTGTAAAACGTAGGGGTTTCAGGGCCGTAGAGAATGGCGCATGCCTAGGGCCAGTGGAACGCACAACATTTTCCCCAGCGAGAGGGCATTTAACCCACTGGTAAGATCACCAAGGCTCTGGATGGCAGCATTGGTTCTCACAGAGATTCATGGGCCCTGAGTCCAATCTCTCCTGTTTCGTTCTCATGGAGATTTCTCAGGCTTTGCATACTCACTTTCTGCACTTTGTCCATCCAAAAGTGGCTGGCACTGACCAGCGCGTGGGCAATCTCTGTTTGTAGCGATGTTTGGAAGAAATTGACGTCAGCTCATGAAACCCATCCTGAACTGTGAGATGTAAGAAACTCCTGATGGTCCTGAAAGCCTCCAGCTGAAAATCAAGGCATCTAAACAGTCTTGTCTGCTTCAAAGCAACCTGTGTACCAGGTTATCCCAATACAGCATCAAGCTAAAACACTTCTAAAGCCACTTTTTTTTTTCTTTGACAAGGCCTCATGTTGCAGCCATGGCTGACTTCCAACTCACAATCCTCCTGCCTCTGTTTCCCAAGTGCAAGAGTTACAGGCATATACCACTATGCCCCGATTGGAAGACAGTTTTAAATGAAGCAAAACTGACCTTTACTAGTGTGGATTTTCAAAGCTAGAATTAATTCATTCTCTGTAGTAAACGTGGTCCTGTTTTAGAATGTGTCACCAGCCTTGTGGTTTATCCTAAAACATTCCATAAAGCATCGAGGCCTCCTGGTTCCCTGTCCCATTACCTAGCTGCCACATCCTCAGTTGGCTCCTCTCCCCATCATGACTCCTGGTCTCCATCTCTGCTTCACTTGCTCCTCCTCAGCCACACACCTGCTTTCTGCCACTCTCCCATGTGTTACGTCTTACACCTCCCATCTGCTTGGGGCTTTCAAGAGTCCAGACCCTTCACCTCCTGTTGTCCTTTACCATGCAATGGTCTGGCCCAGCTAGAATCCCTCTTCATCAGTAGACCTGATGCATTATGTTCCCTTCACCTTTCTAGCTATCTAACATAACTTTTCTTAGCTCCTTTAATAGGAAAAATTCTATTCATTCACCAGCACCCAGCTCCTTGCTTCTTCAAGCCTCCCTCTGCTCAGGCAGACCCATCTACCTTTCTCTGTTCTCGCACTGTTTTCTAGAACAGATGTGGTTGTATGTTGGTCACACTGGCACACTTCCAGCTCCCAAGGACGGGGGTCTGGCTGGGCCCTTTCTGTATCTTCTGTATATCTACCTATGACAGAAGCAACACTATTGAAAGAATCAGTTCTATTGGAGTATCAGAGAAATTACAGTGCCCCTAATAGTCAACGTCTGGACTCAGCTGTAGCAAGGCCTGTACTCCAAAGGAGGCTGAGGCAGAAGTATTGCCTCAGTGTTAAGAGAGGCGATGTTCCATAAGCTAGCATTTATAAAAAGCAATCGAACTTCCCTATAAGACAGAGACAGAGCAATTACTTGAGATTGTCTTCACCTGGTCATTTGTATTTGTCTGTTAGTTATAAACCTTAATTGTCTCTTTTACTTCAAGGCCTGCTGAACTCTTGTGTAGTCAAATATGATCAACAACTCCTGAACTCCTTAGATGATTTTAAGGCCTCTTTCCAAGTGTGGGTCTGTAGTATGTAGTGCTGTCACTAAGACTCTGGGCCTGTTGGATGCAAACTGGTACTCTGCCAACTGAGCTGCACCCCAGCCTTAGATAGATTTGGGGGAGGCTTTATTTTTTTTTTTCCTGTATGGATGATCAAGAAGAAACAGGAAAGACAGCTGTTTGGTTGTACTGTTCCCTTTTCCAAGCTACATTCCAGCTTCTGGTGTCCTTTCTATTTCTTCCCCTTGGCTAGAAGCAGGCTTTTAGTTCCTTGGCTTGCCTCTGTCCTTGACTTACATTTATTCCATGTTCTTGTCTCAGTGTTAATGGTTAACAGAGCATGTACCGTAAATTCGCATTTATAAAAATCAATTACACTGCTTCATAAGACAGAGCAGAAACTTGAGGTTGTCTTCAGCAGATCATTTGTATTTATCTGTTAATTATAAGCCTTAATTGTCTCTTTTTATCATATTAATTTGCACAAATTGTACAACTTCAGAGTTTAGCAGTTTTCAAGCCCTTGAAATACAATTATTCTCTTAGCATTCTTTTCAGCAACATGGTGTTCATTAATGATTAGGTTGGTAAAATTAGCAGTTCTGATAATTGGCCTTGGCTTCTCCTTGGATTATTTTTTTTTCTTTTCCTACTAAAGTTCTGGTTCTCATAATTATACATGTCTCTTGGCTTCATCCTGTGCCTGGGCTCTGTTTTAATTGGCCTTCATGGTTCATAAGATTTCACAGGAACTGGGCTCAGTGTAGAAAGTACTTCCATGCCAATGAACTGCTTCCAAATACATTTGACTCTTTCCCCTCTTGGACTTCTCTTCTGTGAGCTCGGTTTACATGTTGAAACTCTTCACATCAGAAGAGTTAGATATGAAGGGAGGAAAGAGAGTCCACATTCCAGCCTCACCCATGAAACACTACAGGCACCCACCTTGCAAGCTGACTGGTCTCTCCTTGGCCGCCTTTCAACTTGGGATCTATCATCTCTCTCGGCCTGACAGTCACGTAGAAGGAGTCACATATCACACAGCAGGTATCCAGAGACCAAACAAGATTTGTTCTTCCAAGAGGACGCACAAATCTTGATTAAGTAGACGATCTACTGTAAAGAACAATGCGTCCTAACCATCCCAGAACTAGACATCCTCCTGCACCCAAGAAAAGTATAGCTTTCTGGCACTCTCCAGAGGCTGTGCTTTCAACTCTGATCATATTGATTGACAATCTGCATGTTCTGTCCCCAAGGATGCAAAAGCTTGGGGTGGGGGGGAGAGAAAGACACCTGTCCCCTGCCGCAGAGCTAAGGATTCTGTCCTGAGGTACTGACTGCGCTCTCCCAAACAGAGGTTCAAACCATGTGTCTTGATCATCCAACATTATAAAAACACAAGTCTGAGTCCTTGACTAGACATCTAGGCGGATTAGCTCACGGGGCACACGCCCCTTCAGAAGCCACCATTCCAAAGTGAGTCCAGAGATTTTCATATTTTACCTGTGTCAACCCCCAAGCCAGGTATGACGTAAGAGTCAAGACTAAAAGTCTGCAAGCTGTGGCTCTTCAGGATTTTATTCAGTTTATTGGGCGGGGAAAGGTGGGGCAGCCAGAAGGTGGCAGGAAATAGGGTCTCATGATGATGCTTGCTCTCAAAACAATCTTCCACATCCCATTCCAGAATAGCAGGGACCACACAGTCCCGCAGCTGGCTTAAAACCAATGTTTTATGTCTGTGAGTGAAAGGTTGCCACCCCATCTGAAGGGAAAGGCTTCCCGGTGCTCTGCCTGTTGCCACTCTCCGATACCTGTGGGATCAGGTTGCTTTTAAGACAAGGTGTGTGTTCCACACACAAAGTACCTGCCAGACAGATCTCTGAATGTTCTCGAATGGCCTGCTCTAGTCCACACCGGCTTGGAGCAGCTCATGCCAGAGAAGTGTGGTCAGGTTACCTCCTGACACTCTCTCCCCACCCCAGTTTCCCTGAATGAAGCCCTCCAGTCTCTTGTGCTGGTGCCTGGCCACCGGATTCTGAATCCTATGACGGAGTGTTAAGCTATTCCCAGGGAACGACAAACGTTGGCTGAAAACAAGCCATTTACCCAGCTGGGCAGCTCTGAACTGTCACCTTTATAAGTTGCAAGACTAGGACAGGGATGCCACCTACCCAAAAGGTGAGATCAGAGTGCATCTCAATGGCTGGGATCAAGGTAAGGAGAGGATGGAGGGAAGCTGGTCATGAAGAACCCTCTGTGTGGAAAGCTTTGTAGGCAAAACTCGGGGGACGAAGGTGGGTAGGAGGGTGGGACTCCATCTTATGCTGAGTGTGATACTGTCTTAGACTTTATTCTCTTTGGATTTTTTTTTTTGTATAGTTGGGGGTTTTGTTTTGTTCTGCTTGAGCCAAGGCTAGCTTGGAACTCATGATTCTACCTCAGCGCCTGAGTGCTGGAATCACAGGAATATGAGAGATGACATCTTTCATTTGTCTCTTCAAGACCCCACAAATCAACCCAGTGTAGGACATGCAGATCTGCCTTGCCGGCAGCTCCCTTCTCTTCCTCCTCACCTACCTCCTTCATAGGAACCACCTGGCCTCCTCCGTAGCTCAAGGAGTAGCTCAAGGATGACCTTCCTTCCTCCTTCAGTGTTAGCAAAGCATGAGCCCTTCATGGTTCCGCTGTTGAGTCCTCCAGGGTTCAGCTGCCAGTTGTCTGACGTCAGTGTCTAAGGACAGCAGCCAACACTGGGTCAGGGATCAGTAAAAAATCAGCCACTGGCTGTCATCAGATTCCAGAGGGGGTGAAACAAGAACAGCTACACCAGTTCATTCTATGTATGTCTCAGACTCAGCTGAGAGCCATGCTTGTAAGCAGGAGAGCTAGCCTGGTGCTCTCTTGACTCCTCCCCTCACTCACTCTCTCCATCAGACACATGTCATCATGACACATATGCCGCATGATATCCCTCATGTAGAAGCTGAGAATGTTGGTGCTGGTCACGTAGAAGTAAAGATAAGAATGAGGGTGAGCAGAGTCAAAGAAGGTGGGGACAGGGAAAAAAGGAAGATAGATCATAGGCACCAAAATACAGTCAGACAGGAGTCAGACGTTATAGTGTTCTGTCACATAGAAACACAGCAATAGCAAACAATGATTTAACGTCATCTAGATAAAGGATTTCAAGTGCTCCAAGTACTGAGAAATAACAAATATATAGGGTAGAAACAATATCTATTTTACGGTGTATTCAGTAAATGTGGTTAATAGTTACACAATTTCAATGTAAAACTAGACTTAGGTCCTACTTCAGTTTGACCCCGTGTCTTAATCAAGGGAGATATAAACCTGAAAATGACGGTTGCCAACCTGTGCCCTCAAGGGAAATCAGTAAGCACACAGTAGTCTCCAAACTGGAAGGGGTGTGGCCACAGTGTGCTGAGAAACAGCTTGGTCCTGCCAGCTTCCCAGGTTAGTCCTTCGTTTGTCTCGGTCGAATGTCTTTATTGGACTGTGAAATTTTTGAGGTCAAAAACTGTCTCTTTTCTATGTCTTTCCATCCTCACCTGGAGTAAACGCAAAATACTGAGAGAGTGCTGTTGAACTGCATTGAATACAAGCCTGTTTAGGCTAATGGCATCTCTCCTGTTCATGTCATTCATCCGATCTTTTGAATTCTCTATGAGGGAGAGTGTGACACAAGTCCTTGGGGGCCACGGCCTTCCTTCTCTGGAAGTGTTTGTTTTGTTTTATTTCAGTATATTGGCATGATAATTTTCCCCATAAGAAACATGCTTCCTCTTTTTAATAACTTGACAGCCTATTGTTTAAGCCTGGGGGTAAGGGAAAGACCAGAAATAATTTATAGAGGAAACTTGGCTCAGGTGTCTTCCCCAGATGCTATTGGTATCGTGAGACCATCCAGAGAGGGAATTCACATAAACATATGCTCACACAACAGAATTTCAGTGGGCTTTGTGTTTCTACGAGGGGTTCAAATACTAACATTTGCCATCTGGTCTGCTTGACTGGCTGGGTGTGGTGTGTTCCCAGCATCTGGGTTCACTGTGTAGTCTTCAGACATTTACAGAACTTAAGCACTGTGCTAGGCACAGAGGAGACAAAAATAAAATCCAGCACTCTCTGCTCTCAAAGGGGAAGTTATGGGTTAATAATAATAATGATGATGATAGTAATAATAATAATAATAATAATAGCACAATGGTGCTGTGAAACAAAACTAAACTTGCTAAGTGAACCTGGCAGTGAGGAACAAGGAAGCAGAGAAGGACCCACAAAGTCGGCCTGGGCAAGGTGAGGAACTGTTCACAAGTTCAGAAATACCCAAGAAAGGAAAATAATCAGAAGGCGAGGGAAGGAACTCAGTGCTTTGACACTAAATCAAAGGAATGCATGGGGAAGACTCGAAGGAGCAGCCAGAAAGAGAGCAAGAGAATGAAGAGAGGAGAGCCACGGGATTCCAAGGACAGAAGTGAACATGGGGTCAACAGTAGGGACAGTCTCTGAGTCGGACTCCCACAGCAGCCATGGCATTTGGCATGTTAGAAAAAAAAATCATATATGTGGGTAAATGTGAAATTGTATATATGTATGTGCATATGTCAATGTGTGAGTTTTCTCATAGCAAGTGTGAAATGAATAGAGAAGGCACACCAACCAGGGGCCATAATGCACAGAATGCAATATCAACAAGTTCACCTGCCGCTCATGTTTCCCACCATACTAGTTCACCTTTGCAGTCAATCTGACAGGCTCTAAAATCCACCAAAGAGGCAAGACCCACGGAGAGCCTGCAAGGGTTTTCCTAAGGGAGGTTAATTCCGGCAGGAAGGCTCACTGTAAGTGTGGGCAGGAGCATCCTATGCACTGAGGTTCTAGAATGGATAACATTCTAGAAACAGCCAATGGAGAACCAGACCTCCTCCCTCACCGCTTCCTGCCTAGATACAGCACGATCTGCTGCCTCAACCCACCTCATGCCTAACCATCCCTACAACTGTGAGCCAAAGCCTCTCTATCCTTAAGTCATTTGCTCACATGTTTTGGTCCCAACAACTAGAAAAAATAACTAATGCACACCATGTGGCTTGATTATTTATAATCCCCCATATATAAGATGCCATTATCAACCTGAGTGAAAATGAATGGTGATGCAGTTATTTTGCCTAATCTACTGCCCGTGTTTCGGTTTTGTTACGTGGTCTTTTTTTTTTTTTTTTTTTTGAGGGACTGGGGATGTAACATAGTAGGTACGGTGCTTGCCCAATGTCTCACTGCAGAAATCAGATACTGGTTGGTTTTTTTTGTTTGTTTGTTTTGTTTTGTTTTTTTGGTTTTTTGTTTTTCAAGACAGGGTTTTTCTGTATAGCCCTGGCTGTCCTGGAA
>NC_034596.1:51410489-51413326 GCF_900095145.1 Mus pahari
CCTGCCTCTGCCTCCCGAGTGCTGGGATTAAAGACGTGCACCACCACGCCCGGCTTGTTACGTGGTCTTTTGCTGAATCGTTTTCTTCCACTGCACAATTCAGGTTAGGACCAGGTATTTCATTTGGTTGCTATGGTAAACTTTTGTTGTCCTTTTTTGGCAATGTTTTTTTAATTTGATACAAAGAATTGTACACACTTATCTGCTAACCTTTAAACACATGGGCTCTTAAACACCAACAGAGAAACCTGCCAAAATCTTGCTCCCTCCTCCAGGAGCATCAGTCTCAGCCGGACACTTTGCAATTTAGAGTCATACACACACCCAGGAGATTCACTTGGCATGAAAGTCTATGAAACAACCACATCCTTCCCTAAGAAAAGCCCCAGTTCAGGGCTGGAGAGATGGCTTAGCAGTTAGGAGCACTGGCTGTTCTTCCAAGGAACCCAGGTTCAATTCCCAGCACCCACATGGCAAATCTGGGACAGTTACTGTTTTCATATGGGGGGAAAAATCACTTTGACAGCTCTACAAAGTGAAAAGCAACATGCAGGGCACCCTTATCTGTAACCTGGATCTCAGCACGGTGAATCACAAGGAAAGCATTCCTCCTCCCACTTTACTAACCACAGAACAGGGATGTGGCGACGTTAAACACCTTACTTACCCACGGCTGTGGTTGGCTATAGGGACCGCAAATGGCAGCACCGAGTACTAAATCCGAATCTGCAGAGCCAGAACCTATCGGTTAGGTGCTAAGTGAAGAATAATTCTGTCTCTCATCCTTAACTAGACATATTCTTAACTAGAAGGTTTTTGCATCACCATAATCATCTATCTCGTCTAAGCATCCCTGATGAGTTGAAATGAAGGTGGACCTCTGGGTACCAAGTGCCAAACAGACTAGAACTGACCAGGGAAGCTGAAGACCTCGCCTGGAAGTGGCTCTCTAGGGATACGGCCAGGTCCAGTCTTCTCTGCAGCAACTAGAGAAAGCCTCAGAAGTTCTGTAAGGCCAGAAGGCCTACACACCTTGTATTCCTGAGGCACAGTTAAAACTATGTCCTTGGAGTAAGGACACTATGTTCAATGCTGCACACAATATCTTGTCCGTCGGTCTTGGCAATAGCCTTTTGAGGTAGTATTATTATTCTTGGCTTACTGATGGAACCTGGAGAAGTTAAAGGAATTGCCCAGAACCATGAACAGGTCTGGCCACCAGCCAGTCAACTCTTTTCTCACCACATCAATGATAAAAGCTTTGATTTTAAAAAATGCCTTCAAACTGTTGACTAAAATTATTTATATCATTCTGACTAGCTTTGTCCTTCTCAATCCTTATTTTTGCCCACCTCTCTTCAAATATTAAAAAGAAAAAAAGAAAAGGACTGAATGTGATGGGATGATGTCCCTAGAATATAAACACAGATAATGGCCTGAAGGTGCGGTTAAATCAGCTGGTGGGCAAGGAAACACAAACTTTGCTTGCAGCCCTTGGGCAGATGGGAACCATAGATGACCTCAGGATTTCTTGCTGGAGATCAATACCCAAGGTTTCCTGGTAGGCTTTGTTATAGTCTTAGAGGTGAGAAGAACTATTTACAGGGCTTCCAAGAAAGGCTTATTGTAACCCAAGATTATTAGTTAATTATCTGCTAGGGCCAGGCAGGGCTAAATTCCACAGAACTGTGTGTTTGCCCTCCAACCTCAAATGGGTAGGGGGGACATACAAATCTTTCGTTCTCTTTCTGATGACCACAAAACTGGAGGAGTTTTATTTTGTTTTGTGTTGTTTTGTTTTAATCTTTACTCTATAGTCTACACCTGCCTATCTCTACAATTATTCAACCCTTTCCCTTTGTAGAGGGTCAGAGTTTAGCCTTAGACACCAGCTTTCCAGTCCCTTCCTTCCCTCTTCGGGGACTTTGGAGGGAAAAGCTAGAACCCCGAGGTCAGCGCTATTAGCATTGTCAAGGATGCTTTTTGTCCGGAGGGAAATCTAGGCTTGCAATTTCATAAGAGGAGAGACCGGAGAGAGGTTGGTGTTCAGTGGCCTCTGCTCTTCCAGCTCAAAGCATGAATGGGTTTTATTTAATTAAGCCTAAATAATACAAAGCACTTGCTGAAGTTGAAATTTAAAAGTAAAATATGCCTAACAGAGAGATGAGTAAGGTAGACACCGTGCAGGCCTGGAGGAACATTCTTCCAGGTGTACCCCTAGGAATAGACCCCCATCACATCACACACACCCCTCAAAAACCACCCTTTTCTTTCCTTACAAGAATTGTCTAGAAACTCCAGCCTATTCTGATCGCACCGATCTCCACTTTCCCCTGCCTGTTACTGAAGCACAGATCACTCAGGCCCCTGGACGCTGCTTTCTTCTCAGTCTCTGATGACCTTCAGATTTGAACTGTTTTCCGGCTAGGGAGATGCCTTCTTGCTGAACAGAGGAAGCATTAGCTACTGGCCAGTTTCAGACCCAGAGCCTCCCAAACCATCAGAAAATCCAGGGGTCATGGGAAGTCAATCTCTTTGAAACCCAATTCGTCTAAATTGAAAGTTACGCAGGACACCCTTGGGCATGGTGCTTCCCAGGCTGTGATTTGTGGCTCTGCATAAAGTTCGTCCTCTTCCTGACAGAGCCCCTTTCCTCTCAACTGTCAGATGGTCTGTGAAGTCAGGAAACCGAAAAGCAGCTTCCACTTGGAGCAAGCTTAGGAACGGACGCATTCAGCCAGGAGGCCGAGGTGAACCTGACCTGTTCTTCCTCTATTCCCACCTCGACAGCTCGAGACAGAGCTCAAGGCTCCAGGAGGGGGGGAGGGAGGGAAGAG
>NC_034596.1:51413485-51423946 GCF_900095145.1 Mus pahari
GAGGGAGAGGGAGTGGGGGAGGGGGAGGGGGAGGGGGAGAGAGAGAGAGAGAGAGAGAGAGAGAGAAGGTCATTCAGATGACCACAGGTCCTTGGCACCACTCCAGACGTTGTCATCTGAAAGTAGTCACAGCCAGTGTGAGAAATGTGAGGGGCGTTTTAGAAAATATCAAGGTGTCTACAAACCCAAATGACTACCAGCTAAACAGCAAAGGGAGGCTTGCAGAGGCTGTTAACAAGAAATTTCTACATTCCAGAAGCAAATCCTTACACACAAAAGGCAATGAGCTTTAAAAAGTTAAACAATTCTTAATAATAGTCTGGCAGAATCTACCACCAAAATCTTGAAAATAATAGGATCATTCATTGGGTTTGTAGATTGAAAGTGTAATAATAGCCGTAGCAGCAGCAACAACAACAAATCCATTGAACGCCTTTGAGGAACAAGACTGTGATAGGTGGTACTGATTCTTCTACCCAGCAGCCTCCAAACCTGGGCTTACTCAGTTCAAGAGCTGAAGTGGAGTAATTGAGTTAATAGAGATGTGTAGTAAATGTGGCTGTTAGTCTTGAGGCATGTCTGAGCTTGTAGAAGACTTCACAAAACACCAAAGTAAAAACAAAAATGAAAATAAAAAAGGAATAGGTTCGAGGTCAGTCTCATTGCTCTGAGGCCAGATCTTCAGCACCAATGGAGGCCACCATGTCTTTAGGTTAGCAGCTTTACTGCAGTCGAAGTCACGAGGAGTGGGACAGTGCAGATATCACTAAGAATATCATAACTCAGGCTTCCTCAGGAAGCTACCTTGAAGCTGCTGTTAAAGCTGACTGGAAAGAAGCCAGCAGCAGACCCCAAGAGAAGAATGAAGACAGAAGAGTCATTCACTCTTACAATTAGTCTCTCCCCAAAAACCCATCGGTTCAGTGGATGCTCCCCAGAATAATCTCTCAGTCCAGGTCCATACACTGTAAATACTGCCAGGAGCCGCGCTGAGCCCCAAGCTGGGGATAGCCCCAGGGCCACTAGAAAAGCATCCCATGAGGTAAAACAAACAAGCAAACAAACAAAAACAGCAAAAGGGAGAGGTATGCGTTTGTACGGAGTAAACACTGACGGACTGTGAGCTGTACGGCAGCCAGTGACCTGACACTTCAGACACCAAGGACAAGGAGGGGAAAAAGAAACCGTTCAAAGCCAAGCTTAATGAAAGCCCAGGGGTATTCATTATGCACACCACCCCAGCAATAAATACTGCAGAAGTAAATCAAATAGAGGACGCTGCAGAGAAACGAAGAAACGCACAGAGTCATCAAGGGAAAGAGAGTCATGCGCTCTGCTTGGTGCAAAGCCATCTGGAACACACCAGAGGAGGGTGAGTCGGCATGGGATAAACGGAAAGCACGAGGCTGGATAGCCAGAGATGGCCCAGGTTGTGCAGAGAAGCAAGCATAGCCAAGCAGGGTGATGGGAAATAAATCAAATAAACAGGAAAAGACAAGTCTGGGGAGGCAAGTGACAAGTGACAAGGCCTTTGTGAATGACAGCAGCAGCCAACCTGAGTGGTCAGAGCCTTTATCACACAAGAATCTCAACGTTAATCTAAGTGCTCAATGTTAATAGACGTTAAAGAAGCTGTGCCTTCCACTGGTTGCAAGATCTTATCTGCAACCCTCCAGATCTCTCAGGGAACCCTCAGGGCTCCAAAGGGTACAGTCCTCTTCACAGATCGTGGAGACTGAGAAGCAAAAGTAAGAGTCGGACGAGGACAGAAACAGAGCCTGGCTGAGGGTGGGGGTTCTAGTGACCTCCGGGTAGTGAAGGTCACTGCAGAACAGAGGCCGTGTTCCTGCACAGTGTTTCTCGTGTCAGGCTACAGTCTGATCATATCTCATCGTGTGAGTCTGCATAGTCCCAAACACAAGGAGGTAAGTCACACAGTGGTTTCTAACCATGCATATCGAGGAGCTTCTAATACATGCTGGAAATTGGGCTAGAAGTTTTATGTCCAGTAACTCCAACTTTTTAAAACATGAAATTTTTGCTACTACCACGAGTTGTTATTAAGAACGAGTGATAGTAATAATCAGAAACACGTGTCAACCAGGCACCACTCCACAAGTTTTTAATGGATGTTAATTTGTTTCATTCTCATGTAACTATGAAACTGGGACCATTACTAACCTAGTTTGGGGCAGTGAGAAAGTAATGAATCTGGGACTGTACTAAAGCACTGCTGTGTTGTCCTTAGGGCTAAACACACTGGGAGATGTCCATATCTGCATGACTAGAAGGCCCATATGCTTTTCTTTGAACCTCACATATCCCCAGCCTTTTGGGTAGGCTCCCAGTATTTAGGTATTAAGTGTCCTGTATAGGACAAATTCTAAGCACCCACTCTAACCACCACCCTTGGCCTTGAAGTTCACTGCATAGAATATGGTACGGGTAAATTTAAAAAAAAAAAGAGGGCCTGTGCCCAGTTAGCCCACACACAGCTGATGGATGTTGGGTACAGTGTCGGCAAGCTATAGCCAACATCCTATTGTTTATTTCCCTTATTGGTATCTTATCTACTTGGTTTTTGGGGGGAGAGGGGATGGCATTTGCCCCACATCTGGAGTATATACAGCTGCAGAAGTCCTGACCTTGAGTAGAAAAACAAAAACAAAAACAAAAAACCTACATCCTTCAAGATTAGAAAAGCTGGTTTTGTGTGTGTGTGTGTGTGTGTGTGTGTGTGTGTGTGTGTGTGTGTGTTATTGCAAAACAAGAAAGCATAGGTGTGGGAAGAGATCCAAGTTATCCACTGAAGCACAAATGATCAGCCGCTGAAGAGAACAGTGAGACCCAGGCTCCAGCTATCTGTGTGGATGTCAGTCAGGAAAGACCAGGCAGGGCCAGGAGGTAACTAGTGTGAGATGTGCTCTCTTGCCAGACTTCCTACCTCCCAGTGGGCATAAGTGTGCAAAAAGGGAAAAAAAAATCATGTGGGGCATTCGGCTATGTACTACAGGCTGGTCTCCAGTTGAGCTGAGGTCTGAACCCCCAGTGGTAATAATTCACCTAAATGACATGGTAGGTGTTCCCTTATGCTCCTGGAACTCTGGCCCCTGCCTAAGTTACCGCCCCCCCCCCACAGCCCCCACAAGAGAAGCATGGCTAGAAGTCATGTAGACAATGGCCCAAGCTTCTGACCTTCAGGCTAAACTCCTCCCCAGTTACCTAGCAACAGTAAAGACCATAAAAAGGGCTGTTCAGCCCCACCTCGCTCTCTTGTCTCTCTCTTACTTCTTACCCCTCTCTCACCCCCTCTCTCCTTTCTCTTTGTCTTCTCCTCTCCTCTCTCCTCTCTCCTCTCCTCTCTCCCTCTTATTCTCTTTCTCTCTAGCCTTCCCCCCTCTTCTTCTCTCTTTCCCCCTGCCTTTCTATAATAAAGCACTAAAACCATAGAATGTCTCTGCTCACCAAGGCCCACTGCTCTTGGAGAATGGGACAGGCTTTCTCCTAATGAGCTGCTTCTAATCTCCCATTAGAAGGCCTTCCTGTGCTCCAGTCAAGATCAGCTGCCCTCACTCTCGCAAGTGTTGGGAACCTCTTCCCTCATCCCTCTCTCCTATAACTCTGGTGGCTTTAACAAAGTAGCTCCGGGGTTCCCAGGTAGGGCCGCCCCTTGGCCACCCCCTGAAGAATAGGTCAGAGGCTTAAATGCCCACCCAGGGATGAGTGAAAGGTGTATGGCAGCCCTCCCACGCCTGGCAGACCAAAGAATAGGTAAAACTCTGGCGGGGTGTGGGTTTTTCCTCCCCCCTCTTCCCCAGGGCCCCCTTTTTTGTTCCCAACAGAATCACTTTTATTTCTTATCATAAATTGCTTTTCCTTTCGGTTAATTTTCAGGCAACGGGAGCCATTCAATACATAAGGTTGTCCCTGGAGGTTTTTCCACAACAGGAATGACTTAGCTTCTAAGTTACTGGAAGCAAACATCTAGCATATATATATATAAGTGGCAAAGCCCACCGGTCCTTTGTCTTCTGTAACCTTCTATATTACAGAGGCCAACGCCAGCAGCCAGACCCAACATAGGCCTGTTTCTTCCTTGAGCATCCAAAAACAGCACCATTAAGCTCCTCTTTGTGCTTCTCCCACAGAGTTGGAAGAGCATTCCCAAGCTGTTCATTCTAACTACCAACCAAGGGACATGCTCTCATTACTCACAACCCAGAAGGCTCAACATGAAAACAATTTTGGAATTCTTCAAATACTACCGTAGAGTCAGAACAAGTTTTGTAGAATCTATACAGACAGTAGTAGGAATCTCTCTGAGACTCAAAACCACAAAGAACCAGAAACTGATCAGGTATCACAACTACCTCTTGGCTTTTGGTCATCTTTGGGGCAAAGGACACAGCAAGGAGGCCCATTTGTTCCTGGAGAGGGCACATGGAAAACACTGACTCCTATACCCATATCCATATGCTACACTGTCTATACATTTAGGTCAGTCTCAAACACCCTTCCTCTCCCATCTGTGGGATGGAAGTTCCTAGGCTTAATGATGACAAGGCTCTAAATTGACCCCAAGAGAACACTTCAGCAGAAACCTGCAAACGGTGCAAGAATCGATGGCTACCAGGCACCTAGGGCAGATGTCATGAGGCCTTCAGATAAGTCTGCCATTGAAGCACACCAAATTACCTTCAAATATGTTGGTCTAAGACAATGAGTAAATATTTATGTCCTACAGTGTAGAAGGTTAGAAGTCTGGGAACAAACACCTCACCATTTCTAGCTGGGGAATCTTATGAGGCTGTAAGCATCTAAAGGCTGAAGGAGGTTGGGAGGCGGGGCTCAGGTCTCATTTCCTGGCCCAAAACTGTCACCTTGCTGGGTGTGAACAACAGTCTATTGCCTCCTTTTAAGGGGAGTCCTTGTACCCACCTATATACCAAAAACTGATTCTGTGGCTATCAGAAAATAATCAGTTAGTAATCAATCAGTTGGTTCCTCCTCTATTCATGTCACCATACACCAATAGGAAGCAGCTGAAGAGAGAAGGGATTTTAGGTTGCAATCTACCATAGCAAAGCACGCTTGGTGATGGCAGTTGGTGCTACCAGTTGGTGCTACAGTAGCAAGGAGCATGCATACAGTTACTTGCTCATATCTTGTCCTAAAAAGAAGAAGGTGGGAGAAGAGGATAAACATGTAGTTGTCCATAGCCCTCAAGTCCCACCTCCCAGAGACCTACTTCCTCCAGTCGGATCCCACCTCCTGAAGGATCTACCACCATGAACAGCGTTTCCAGCTGGAGGCCAAATGTTCAGGCACAAGACTGAGCCTGTGAAGGGCAGTCCTCATTCACTGTAACGGTGCGTAGTGCAGGCTTGTTCATTGTGGGAGCATCCTGGACAGGGCACCAACAGGGTAGGCATTGCAAGCTCCGTCAGCCAAGTTCAAGTCCTCTTCAAAGTCTCTTGACAAGTCTGAACAACTGTTTAAAGGCCACACACAAGAAACAGCCGTGGTAGAGGCCAAGGTCAGCAAACCTCTCTCTGTGTGAAGGCCAGGGAGTAAATATCTTGGGTTTCAAGGGCTAGAAATTAGTATGTGTTCTGGCAAGGGGAAGGAGACCACAGAAGATAGGCAAATACATGAGTGTGGCTGGGCTCCAAAAAAACAACAGCTTACAAAACCGAAATTGGGCCAGACTTGCATCACAGACCAGCGTGTGCCAGATACTGATAGGAGACATAGAGCAGACCTAGAGACGTTTTCTCATGAAGAAATATCTAGAAAGCTTGACTTTGCTAAATATATGCATGCCATTTAGATTAATAACACTTAAAGTCTACCTTTGGGGAAATCTTGAGATTGTGTTTTTTATCCCCAGATAGTGAGTAGGTTCTCAGGCTCTCAGGCTAAGTTCAGTGTTTGCCCTCTTAGGAAGCTAAGAGTGACTTAAAGCGGGGGGGGGGGGGTTTGGGGGGGTTAGCTGGCTGGCTGGCTTTTGGAGATTTGGGGTTTTTTTGGTGGTGATGGGTTTTTTATATTGTTGTTTTATTTTGTTTTCTTTCAGCCTCTGGGTGGGAGGGAAAAGAACTAGAGGGGGAAAAAAAGCTAGATGTTCAGTTTCTGCCCAGATCTATGTCTGTCTGCTGTTCCATCTGAGATAGTGTGGACTGCCCAGTCAGACCTAACACTACCCTCACCAACATGGATTCTGTCAGACCCATTATAAAACTGGAAGCCCTGGGATAGCCCCCAAGAATATTGCTGAAAGACAGGAAGTTGCCCCGCTTCTAATCTACCCTCTTCCACTTTATACACCACAAGCAGGTCTTTTATTGGAGATCTGATTTCCAGACCAAGGATTCCTGGTTTGGGTTTTGTTTCCTTTTGCTCTCAGTCATTTTGTTTATTTAGTCCACAAGCTCTCCCTCCGAGCCACGCCCTCGGCTCCCAGACAGGTTTCTAAAAGGCTGGGTTTACTGCATGCATTAACTTGAGAGGTACAGCCGTTGCCCTGTCGACCTCCCTGAAGAAAACAGTAACTTACACTCTGCCAACAACGCCACGTGGGCAGGAGCATTAAATCCAGCAAATCTTAAATCTCCTCTAAAACAGTGCCCCTTGATTGTCCACAGTAAACACTCCCTGTCCTAATCCACTCAGTGTGTGCTGACTGAAATTTATTTACTGCTTCTCATCATTATCAATCAAGGATGATCTGCCTAGAAAGCTGCGGACAGGCCTCTGCAAGCTTGTAGTTCAAAAGCTTAGAGCAGCCCTGGCTTCCCATGTCATTGGACCAAGACTTCTGCTAACCACCCCAAAACACTAGAGATAAGACAGCAACGAGCAATAGGAGCTGGCGGAGGTTTAGCTCTGAGAGTATTAGTAACAAACACTTGTTATATTTCTGCTTTGGTGCTGAAGTATGTAAAAGAGAAGAAACATTGTATCTAACGGCTGTTTCAGATTGTTTCCACAGTGAGGCCAATCCCAACGGCCCATCTCAGTACATACAGCCTCTGAATCAGTGAACCTACCACAGAGAACTACAAGCTTTACCAAGCATCCAGAAGTGAAGTAGGTGAAGTGTAACCCATATCCAAAAAGAGACTCGAGGCATTTAACTAATGTGTGAATCTAGAATTCTGATTTCAGTCAGTTGGCTCAGACTCTTTCCTCTCTGTCTTAAGCCCAGTCTCTCTCTTATATGACTATTTTTTCCCCCAACTACATCTTCATCCCTGGTATCCATAGCATCTTCACAATCCTTAGTGCAGGGTCAGAGGGTGAACAAAGACTCCTTATGCTGCATCCTATGCCACGTTCCCAGTGAGACAGGCATGGGGAGGAGCCTGCTGTACATCATATTAACTCAGGGTAAAAACTCATCTCCCAGCTCCTCTTTTTCCCAGACATATTTGACTTAAACACACTCAACAGCCTAATCAAAGGCTTGAACTTGCCATAACTACTCTGAGCCTGACCCTAGGGCGTGACACTCAGACTTAATATATATCAAAGTCATCTGGAGGGCACGTGGAAACCAATCACTGGATCTGACTTAACGTTTCTGACTCAGGCTGAAGTGGGTTCTAAAACTTAACATTTCTATCTTGAAGATGCCCATTAGACTGGGGATGGCACACTGAGACTCATAGACTCATGGGAGCTTCATGGAAGTCAATGATCATGAGATCCAAGCCCTTCAAGTTCCGACTCAAGCAGAAATACAACTTGCCTGCTATTGGAGCCCAGGTTGGGAGCTGGAGAGAAGCTGGGTCAGTAGATAGTGAAGCTTGAACAAGAACATACAGGAAGCAGTGAGTGAGGCTTTCAGCCCAGCTCTGGACTGGGACCCAGTGACCTGTGCTTCACTCCTTGTCTGTTCCTTGGATGTGACCACAGGCAAGTAATTTCTTCCTCTGTATAAAAAAGTGTTGGAAATCATAGCTATAGCCTTGGGAAGCCTCGGTAAGACTTGAATGAGGTCATCTATACAAATCATGCGAAGTGCAGTATTTGGAGGATTTCCAATAGGTTGAATGGAAATGCTCAACCTCAGCATATTGCCAGAACTTAGACTACTATCAAGGAGAGGCCTGGGTATGAAGATTGGCCTAGACTGGATAAGCACTCTACATAAAGGAATGAAGGTAAGAAATAACTCACCGGACAAAAGCAAAAGATTTGTAGCACAGAATCAAGTGTCTGAAATGCTGTGGATTTCACTGGGGGTGGGAGCAGTGCCTGGGGTTCAGGTAAAACTCTTGGCTACTGGGAACAGAGGTATAAGTGAAGGAGGCAGTGCGCTGCTAACATCAGAGTGACCAGGCAACAGTGGTGCCAGCTTAGGGAGGTGATGATAGAGAATGGACCCAGAGTCTGGAGTAGGGCTAAGAAGACAGGTAAAATTGAAAGAGGCCAGGTGAGGAGGCACAAGCCCGTTAACACCAGTATCTCAGGAGGCTGGGGCAGAAGGACTGTGAGTTCTGGGCCAGCCTGAGCTATATAATAAAACATTTTTTTAAGACAAACAAACAAACAAACAAAAACACAAAATTTTTAAAAAGCCGTAAAGCAGAGTGAAGAAACCAGTATGTGTAGCAGCCTCCATCCACTTTGGGCTCCGAACAATGCCTCTGCCCACAAACAAGTACAACAGACCACACGACCCAAAGCTCCTCCCCTCAGATTAGAGTTAGGGTCTGTGTTCCAGTACTCCTTCTATTAGCCCATTTTCTGTTACTATAACAAAATGCCTACGGTTAAGTAAGTACCAAGAAAAGAGATTCATTTAGATAGCAATTGTAGAGACTCCGAGAAGAAACATCCTAAGACTAACTCTGGTGTGGGGCACTCGGCTGTACCGCATCACAGCAGACGGTGGCACATGCGAGAGGGAGCGGTCACATAGCGAGACTAGGAACTCAGTGGGTCCCCTGAGAACTTCTGCTCCAGAAGGCATGCATCCAAAGACTTAAACACCCATTCACCCTCAGGCCCTAAGAGCCCCACCACTCTTAACCTTCTCACACTCTGAACCACGCTCTCAAGGCGTGAGCCCTTGAGAGACTCCGCCCATATCCAAACCAGTCTCTCTTCCACTTCTCCTCAGCTTTCGGCTCCCACTGGCCAGATCTCCAGGGCTGCTTACCGGGCAGTTTTCCTCAGTAGCCCCTAATCTGTTCTTTCTCAGCAAGCCCCGTGGCTTGTCCTGTCTTTCTACCCACGATGAGTTCAAGTGGTGCCAACGCATATGTCCTGAACTCCCCTCACTGTGACACACAACCATTGATAACTAATCCAATGTCGCAAGCTCTTTTCTAAGAAGAGATGCTGAAATGACCCCCATCAAAATGATTTTCCTACTCTTGTAGTTTTCAGACTGCCCAAACATGGAGAACTTAGCTTGTTTTGTCAAGTCCAATTGCTTAGCAATGGCTGCCTGGGGCATCATGCATTGCTCTGATTATTTAATTTTCTTTTCATTGTTTATTATTTTTTAGTCAGATAGGCATGCATGCTTACGGTTAATAGCCAAATAATTCTATAAGGTTTATTATTTAAAAGGTGGCAGTGCTTGTCTCTCGCAGCCTCTTCTCCATTGTGAGGTACTTTCAACCTTGTCACTAATATCTGATCAATCTCTCAGTGTCTACAGTGGCACTTTCCTATTCTACCACTTCCTTAAAAAAAAAAAAAAAAAGGTCCTTTAGTTTGAGCCAATAATATTTACTAACTTCTTCCCATAAAACCTAGAATTTTATTTTTGTATCTAGACTACTATACTACTACATGTACATCTTAATCACAATTTTAAATAGACCAGTATTTAGATTTGTAATAGTATTTCTATTTAAATGTTAGTCACAGATGAGGCAGGTAATAACATTCGCCTTTCCCACACAATGTTTTTCAGTCTCTCTGAAAATAATTGTGCCCTTGCTTTCATTTAAAATTTCCTATGTGCTTATCATTAGTTGAATGCCTAACTCTGACTGCTCTGTAAATCTCTCAGGGCATTTAATACATAGGACATGCCCTCAATTTCATCTTCCTGGGGTGGTGGACGCATCTTGCAGCTTCTGGCCTGTTCTACTCCATCCAAGCTTCCTTCCTGGTGTCTCCCTTCTCCTGCCCTTCTGAAGACTCCTTTTGCTTCCAGATTTCTGTGTCTTAAAACTCTCCCTCTCTCGGTTTCATCCCCTTATACCAGGAACACATATACCAGCTGTTATCTAAGAACTTTCTGAAAAGGAAGTGGTTTTAAGCATTTGGATTTGATGGTATGTTTGCTCTTTCCTTACATCCTTTCGGTATTTTGAATGGCTGTTAAAGGTCAAGACTAACCACCATCTGTACTACAGAGCAATTGTGATAAAAACTGCATGGTACTGGTACAGCGACAGACAAGTAGATCAATGGAATAGAATTGAAGATCCAGAAATG
>NC_034596.1:51425926-51450820 GCF_900095145.1 Mus pahari
ATAGGAAACTTTCGGGATAGCATTTGAAATGTAAATAAAGAAAATAATAATAATTAAAAAATAAATAAATAAATTTAATAAAAAAAACAAAAAAACAAAACAAACAAACAAACAAACAAAAAAAGACTAACCACCATATCTCCCTAGAATTTGAAATGTGGGAAGTCAATGCCATTCTGATGCTGTTCCTTCTTGTGGTCTCCTGTTCAGTTTCTAGAATAGAAACTCTGTTCTCAATATTCTAAAATCTCATCACGAGGTAGCCTCCGTGTGGGCCAATCCCCATCCAGTCAGATGAATCTCAGTGAGGTCTTCCATGCTGGAAATGTTCTTCTTACAGAATTCTCTTAGCCCATTTGGTTAATGATTTTGCCTAGTGTTCCTTTACCCCCTTCTTTAACAGCTTTTATTATTCAGATTTAGACGTCTTGAACTAGTCCTTAGATTTTGTATTAATGTCTCAACCCCACTCTCCATGACTTTTTATTTTTGCTGTATCTCAGGTAGATTTATGCACTTATATTTAGGATTTCTTTTCAAGCTTCCTTCTTTCCACTATGTTTTTAATTTCTTTTTTTAATAAAAAAAATTGTATTTACTTAAAAGCATTCAGAATGTCAACAAAACAGCCGCATTTTTTTTTTTTTGCAATTACAAAGTGGTATTCAGTTAACAGAACAACAATTATCTTCGTATAAGCTACATCAGAGACAACTGAAGATGAAAAAAATAAAACCCAAAAATAAAACCAAAAGAAAAAACAAAACAAAACAAAAAACCCAAACTACTGTCCCCATATATAACTAATTTGTGCTGTGCACCAACAAGAACCTGCTTTAAATTTCCATGCCAATTTACAACCCCCAGACTGTACCAGGCAAAGTTAGTGGCTATTGAAAATACCACCAGGACAGGGCTATCTAAAGACACATTCGGTAGTGTGTTAACTATACAAAAAAAGACACTGTACAGTTTTAAAACAAATCTTACACAGCCTTACATTTCAATTTTTTTTCTTTAAAAGGAGTGAGCTGCGTACAGGGGGGTTAAATGATTTATAGACAAAAAAATAAAACTGCACTAGAACCAACTTATTCATCATCATCATCTTCCTCCTCCTCATCCTCATCCTCTTCATCATCATCCTCATCTTCCTCTTCCTTCTTTTTCTTGCTCTTTCAGCCTTTACCATCCCCTTTTTCACTGCATCAGGTTTTCCTTTAGCTCTGTAGGCAGCAATATCCTTCTCGGACTTCTCCTTCATCTTGGCAGCCTTCTTCTCATAGGGCTGCTTGTCATCCGCTGCAGTGTTGTTCCACATCTCTCCTAGTTTCTTTGCAACATCACCAATGGATAAGCCAGGATGCTCGCCTTTGATTTTGGGGGCGGTACTCAGAACAGAACAAGAAAGAGGCTGAAGGAGGCCTCTTGGATGCATTGGGGTCCTTGAACTTCTTTTTGGTCTCCCCTTTGGGGGAGGTAGGTTTTCATTTCTCTTTCATAACGAGCCTTGTCAGCCTTTGCCATATCTTCAAATTTCCCCTTTTCTTTAGCAGACATGGTCTTCCACCTCTCTGAGCNCTTCTTGGAGAACTCTGAGAAGTTGACAGAAACATTTGGGTGCTTCTTCTTGTGCTCCTCCCGGCAGGTTTGCACAAAGAATGCATATGAGGACATTTTGCCTCTCGGCTTCCTAGGATCTCCTTTGCCCATGTTTAGTTGATTTTCCTCCGCGAGGCACAGAGTCGCCCAGTGCCTGTCCAGCTCGCGCTTGCCCCAGTGCTGTCTCTATGGAGCTCAGTGTACTGCAATGGCTGTGAGAGCGGGAGCCAGATGCAGCCTCCTGTTTTTAATTTCTAAAAATCTATTTTTTTTTCTGTCCACTGAATGTTCCTTTTCAAATGGCACTTGTTCTTATTTCATGGTAGTAATATTTTCTCTTGTTTCTTGAAGGATACTAATAATAGACTTTAATTATTTTCCCCTGTATTAGACTGAACCCTGAGCCTTATACATGCTGGGTAGGCACTCTACCACTGAGCTAAACCCCAAGCCCCTACAGGTTTAGATTTTTTTAAATGTTTATCTCCTGACCTAACCTCTCCCAGACGTTTTGTGTCTGAGTGTCTCCTTCTCCTTCCTCCTCTTCCTCTATACCCCCTCCCCTCTCAGGTATCTTATAATCTTTGATCAAATCCTCTTACGCTGGGTGTGACTGAAAAGCTGACTTTAGACTTGGCTTGTTCTCAAATACGATAGCATCGTCATCTTAAAACCTCATCTCTGTATCCCAGTAACTGTCTTCCAATCATAGCTGTCGAGAGGAGCCAGTGAGCAGAAATCTCACTGAACAGTGGACGGGTGGCTACTATAGGTGAGAAATGGGAAATCAATAGGCGAAGCCCAAATCAGACTACATGTAGAGACTCCCCTCCCTAGATTTCCTTCCTTCTGATAGCAGTGGGCTGGCCTCCCCGTCTACCTGTGACCACACACCTGTACGAAGGTTCTTACTCGCTGCAGCCTAAGCACCCTTCTTTTCCTGCCCTCTAGAAGTGTTAACAGCTCCTGCGGTAGTCTACAGTTCTCTGTTGGCTTCCTCACACTGTACCCTCTTTATAAGTGACCCTATTGCCAGCGTCTCCTCTGTTACTATATTTGAGTGTGCTGTCTTCCTCCTGCTGGAACCTCATACTGCACAGCGAACACAGCAGGGCTCACTGATGGCAGACAGCAAATGCTATCTCACACACACACTAGCTCAATTGTGACGAACCTGCTGCCGTCATTTGGAAAGGACTCAGAGAGAACCGAATCCAAACCTGGGGGGAACTGGCACTGCAGCTCAGTGTTGGAGCATTTATCTCGCATCTATGATGTCATGAGTTTGACCTTAACACTAGAAAAAGAGATAAAGCTTAAAAAGTTTATACTCCCCCCCCATCAAAGTCAATTTGCCTTACAGATAAATATATTTAGTTACAAAACAACTGCAATCTTCCAAGCATAGATAAGTTAGTAAGTTAGTCATGGGTTTTCTTCAGAATTCAGAGTACAAAGTTCTGTCTCCCGATAAATCCACGGGAATACAAGGACGTGGAAAGTCCACTGCGTTTCCTTTTTTAGAAGTTCCAAAGCAGAGAGAGGTCTTGCTCTCGGCTTCTCTTCCAGCTCCATATGCAGAGATTCTCCCCCATGTGAAGAGGAATATGAAATAATCATCAAACAAGAGCACACAAACCGGTCACCATCATCCTTGGACAGCAGAGGCCACCTGGGAGACCAACTCTGCAAAGTCAGATTCTAAGTTAAGAATATTCTCTTTCCTACTGATTTCCCAGTTCCCCCAACAAGTGAGCACCAGGCTCTGGCAGAAACTTGGCAAGCAGAGGTCAGAATGTCTTCATGGCACGGCAGGCCCTGGCAGAGCTCCCTTAGGACAGGGCGCAGAGGTGCCAGAAAGCCTGGGTACGTCATCAGCGCTGTCAGTTTCTGATCAGCAGATAAGATTAGCGAGGGGCCTTTCATCTTCAGGTCACAGTTAGCAGCCCTGAGTCAGAGCTAAGGCTGCTCCTTGCTGAGATGGTGGGAAATGAGTGGGTGCACTCAACCCACATCTTCCTAGATGAGGGCCACCTGACCAGATCCACCCATGCAATGGGCACAGACAAATGGGGACAGATTCCTGGGTTGTGGGGCGGGAAGGCTGAAGAGAAACTAAAACACACACACTCTGCCAGAGAGCTGGGGCCAATTAGGACTCATTATACAACCTGAAAACGTTATTCTCACACCGGCCACTCTAGCCAGAAGCTTCCAATGCACTGCAAAGGTCCGTTCACAGCGTACTGGAGACCTAGGACCAGGAGAACGTGAATACCTCATCCCCTGCCATTGTGGATGAGAACCTTTGTGTGGACAAGTCCTAGTCCAACAGACTACTGAAGATTTCCATCTGCTCACTATCAGCCAAGCCTTCCAACATCCGAACACTTTCAATTATCTCTTTCTCCTGCTAACAGGTACTCACAGGAAAGAGTAGCAGCAGCAACCAGAAAATCTCTAATTCTAAGAAGACTCACTCTTCAGGTCCTGCTAACACAGTGCTTCAAGTGGTTACTAATATCATCAATCACACTCCCAAGACACAGGGAATGGGGACAAAGGTAGGAGTCAGGTGAAAGACAGAGTATGGCTAATATACCTTGTTGGTGTGACAAGGACAAAACTCGGGGCTACAAATCTAAACAAAATAGTGGTCACTCATAATTACAGGCCAATAAAGCCCAATGAGCTAAAGTACACAAAACCTTTTGCCTTTCCTGTGAGTTTTTCCCATGGGGGAAAAAAATACGATCAAACCCAAGATTTGGAGCTTCCCCGGGGGACTTACTGTCTACAAACAGGGATTTTTTAAAACTGACAATGTAAGCTGGGTGTGGTGCGCATGCCTTTGGTCCCAACACTGGGCAGGCAGATTGCTGTGAGTTCAGTGTCAGCCTAGTCTATACAGGAAGTTCCAGGCCAGTCAAGGCTACATAGGGAGATATAAAGACTTGCCCTGGTGGATGAATCTTCTGCAAACTCCAGAAATTACATTGGGGAAAATGTTCTTTCTATGGGGAAAGTAAAGGGGAAATCAAGGAGGAAGTGCTGGTCAGGTCTCAGTAAAGTCAAGCCTGAAGTGGCTGTGCCTTCTCCATGATCTCCGTTACTCTGAATTTATAAGTGGTTCCAGGATGGCAGAAAGTATCTGGTCTCTCACTGAGGGAGAAAGCAGATTGCTCAAAGCATCTGTCTTCTTTTCCTTTATGTAACATTATAAGCATAATGTACATGCACACACAGCTTCACAAACATAAAGGGACAAAGCTACACGGGTGGAAGAGCAGCCCTCTATGGATGGCTGGTATAGAGAAGGCCTCAACATTTCCCCCATGGCTTGGTTTTCTGTGCTGAGAATGTATTTATCATTTTTCCTAAACAGAAAACAAGGTAATAATCTTTAGACTCACCCCACAACGTTCAGAAACTGTGCTGTGAAAGGCCAAAGAGAAAAGGCCCGAACAATGCTTTGTGAGTTACTGCATCCCTTGTTTTATGAAGAGGAAACAGAAATGTTAAGTCTCCATCTTGACCACCACTCTTGAATACGTGGTCAACCTCCCAAAAAACAAAATTCCTAGGTGAAGAGAGAAGCCCTCACTGGACAAAAATCCCAGGGAAAGAAAAAGGTTGGATGGAAAGGTGGGAAACAACTCCCAAAGTCCCCTTCATGGGACCACTCACAGCCAAGTGGGCGTCCTGGATTCCACAGGGTAAAGCTGCACACTGAGAAGAGGTGTGGCCAGAACCAACCGGAGCAAGGCGCTCTGTCACCTTCACACAGTAGGATTAGCTGTGAGGAATCGTGTGTTGCATGTGGCAAGTGTTCTAGGACCACAGCCACTGTGAAGGTAGCAGTGGGCGTATAACCCCACAGCCCAGGGTAAGCATGACAGGGCCATGCTCTGCAGGCTTCCATTTCCTCAACTACACAGCAAAAAGTTCTGCCTGGAAAATCCTCAGAGTCCTGTCTAGTTCTATCATCTATCTATCTATCTATCTATCTATCTATCTATCTATCTATCTATCTATCTATCTATCTATCTATCTACCTCCTACCTATCTATCTATCTTCTATCTATCTATCAATCATCTATCTATATGACTATTCATATATATAAATAAAAAGTTAAATGAATAAAAAGTTAAATCTATGATCTAATTCCAACCACCGTTTCTCAGATTCATTAAACAATTGCCCCAGCACGTTGGTCTACCAGACATTGCTTCGGGGCTTAAAATTACGTGAGCTAATGGAAAGATGTAAAATCACTTTTGTAATCTGTGTAGGATTGTGCTACCTACTCACCCTCAATTATCTTTGAAAAACAGACAAGTCTATTTACTGTATCATCTAGGTTCCAGATGGAGCCAAACCTTCCCTCCCTCTCCTTAAAAGCAAATCCCCAGATCTCAGGTGGGAGTCGGGCTAACTCGGGGGATTTGGTGGTCTGAGCTAGAGGCTTTCACAGTGGGCCACAAAGGCTTTATTTCCTGCAAGCGGCTTTTGTAAGGCAGGGAAGGAAGGCTGCATTTATAGTTAGGATATATAAATGGTTTTTGCAAATTAAACAGAATTGACTCTGAAAAGCGACCAGTAAAGAGGTTCTATATTATTTGCGTACAAGAATGCAAGATGCCAATAAAACCCCATTGGTGCTGCAGACAGGTACAGTCTTATCAAAATGGGCCAGCAGAGTGAATCCAGCCACCCAGGAGATCACACTTCCACCCCTTAACAATATTAACTGAGACAATCTCAGAGACAATGACAGTGTGCACAGTTTATAAATACAGGCTGCAGATAAATCACGATTATCAAACCCAAAAGCTGTTTGGAAAGAATAAGCCAGAAATGAATTTAAATGCATGGCTTAGAGGTCAAGTTCTAATGTTTTATCTGGTTGCAATCCACGTCTCTGCTCTGGGGATTCTATGTTAACAGCATCCAGCCACTCTCCAGCCTCTTTCGTTGTCTCTTTTGTCCATGACAGAGGCTCTATGAATTCACCGACAGCTCCTCTCCTCCATTCTTCATGGGACCACTCACAGTCCAGGGGCAGGAGATAAACGAGAAAACTCCTTGAGATCTCTAAGGAGGTATTTGCAGCACTCGTTATGGGCAGGTATTCCCAAAGCCTCTGTCACGGACCTGTATGCTTCCTCATTATTGTTTCAATATCTCTCATTTTAAAAATCAAATTTTGAGTATATTTTATGTATTTCGAACAAGTCATTTGTTTGACAAGCCTTGGGTTATCTGCTTGCTCTCAGCTGAGATCTGAAATGTTAATTTGGTTAAGAACACATGTGTATTATGTTTTGGGAGGGTTTTGTTTGTTTTAGATTTGATGTTGGGTTGTTTTTGGTTTTTTTTTTTTTTAAAACCAGTTTCCAGAGAAGTGTATCTAAGTGTACATCTTCGTCCAAGGTAATAAAAGAGTCTGTTTACCTTCCTGCCTTAGCAGGTTCCAAGTCCTAAGGAAGCCAGTGCGTGAGTCATCTTTTTCCTGAGTGTCAAGTCTTCACAGAGCTAGTTGGCTTATGTCTACACCGGAGCTGCAGGGCCCGTTCCCAGCCCAGCTCCAGAGCTGCTTGCCCTTCTCCTGAGGATAGAAAAACATTGTCCAAATTCTGTGTCCCTCCCACCTACTTCTTAGACTAAGAGAACTGTGGACTGGGAAGTGCAGCAGTGCCAGATCTGACCTTAGAGTTCACAATCTTTATTGCTGAACAAGTCATCACTAAGGAACCAGAGGTCACTAATTTCACTGTGGGCTTTTGGGGTGGGGGTGAGGGAGTGAAATTTGTTTGACTTTCTTAATGTTTTATATTCATGATTCCTTTAAACTTTATTCTGAAGCCCAACATAATGTAAGAAACTGAACACAGGAGAATAAAACAGGGTGGGGAGGGGAGGCGGAGGCTGGAGAACTATTCCCAAGGAAAATGAGGATAGTTTCAGATTCAAAGGTCAAGTGTGTAGAAATGGTGGACAAACTCTCTGAAAGTCCTTGACAGGAAGAAACTTTAAGGGATTATAGAGGTCAGTCTGGTGCTTAATCACAGCTTCACCATGGCTGCCAGGACAGTTGCCTCCTGAGCCCTTACGCCCCAAGTTGTCTGTCACCTCCAGGACACTCTCCACCTCTCTCCATGTTGCCCCTCTGTCACCATCTCTACTCCCTCTATCATCTCCTCAGTCTTCTCCACTCCCTTAGCCCTGTCCCCGCTTCCTCCTCCTTCCCTCCCACCTCACCACGTCTACCTCCATGGCTACCATTTCAATCATCTCTCTACCAACACTGCTACTGTAACCTCGTATTCCCACCAGACTTCCATCACTTCTGCCACCTTCCTCACCTTTTCCATCGCCTCCTCCATAATTCTATTGTGCTGGCCACAAGCATCTCCAGCTGCATCATCTCTGCTGCCTGCATTGCTGCCTCTACCACGGTCTTGACTGCTTCTTCCTCTCCCATCAGTTGGTGCATCTTCATAAGCTCCTGTGTGTCTCCGCCCACTTGCCCCATGACGCCCATCCCACCCTTTAGTCCACCACCTTTCTCTGCACTTCCACCGTAGCCTAGGACCTTTCCTTTTCTGGAACAGTCCTCCTCATTTGGAGACTGCAGGAAGGGCAGTTTTGCAATCTTTTCTGCTTCTTCCTTTGTTTCTTGCTTTCTTTTCCCTACTCTCAGTATTTTGGTTCTCTTTGCACCCCGGCATCCTACAGGTGATTTTTACACTGATTCCCTCCCTTTGTAAACCTAGCAAAGACTCTACTCTTGGAACATGTTTTAAAATAAAGTTTATGCATTTGGTAGCTTTAGTGGTAAAGAATTTGCATGGCAGTGTGAAGCCCAGGCTCAATTCCTAATCCCCAACTAAAGTTAAGAATTAGATGAATTTGCAAAGCTTCTTTAGACGTTATGGAAACTTGGGCCTGAGGAGAAAGTGGGTGTGATGTATATGGTCTGCCCAGGGAGTGGCACTATTGGAGTAGGTATGACCCTGTTGGAGTAGGTGTGGCCTTGTTGGAACAGGTGTGTCACTGTGGGTGTGGGCTTTAAGACCCTCATCCTAGCTGCCTAGAAGTCAGACTTCAGATGAAAACGTAGAACTCTCAGTTCTGCCTGCACCATACCTGTCTGGATGCTCCCACCTTGATGATAATGGACTGAACCTCTGAACCTGTAAGCCAGCCCCGATTAAATGTTGCCTTTTATAAGACTTGCATTGGTCATGGTGTCTGTTCACAGCAGTAAAGCCCGAACTAAGACAGTGGGCATGGAATAAAAATCAATAAATGCGCCCCTCCTCTTCTCCATCAGCAAGCTCACCTCTCACTAGTCTTAATCCTGTTTCTACTCTCGCCCCCAAATCGTCTCTGGAGAGAGACCCACCTGGTAGTTATGAAGCAGAAATGTAGGAATGCTCTTTCCTCTCTCTAGCCTCAATGGTCTGTCTGTGCAAACAAACAAACAAACAAACAGCATGGCCATTTCATCCACTGAAAAATGACTTTAGCCTAGATAAAGCAATCTGGAAATAAGGTACAGCATAAAACGGGGCCATGCTGCCTGCTTCATGGGTAAGACTGGGCTGAGATCTGTGAGCCACCTATTCCCAAATGATCATCTTTCTCCTGCCATAGACACATGAGCATCACAGCAGAAAAAAAATATCCAGACTCAGATGGAATGTACCAGGATGATGGAGAACAACACAGTAAGAATTCAAGGCATAATGAGACGTAAACATACAACACAAAGGGAATTTAACATAAAAATCCAACTGAGCGAGCCCTCTGTCTCCTTTATGGAGCCTGTGATAGAAAGGCAAGGGGATTTTCAGGTGGTAAAGTGGCCACAGGAGGGAAGTAAGCTTGAGGAATGAGTCAGCCCCATCCAACAGACTACACCAGGAGCAAACAAGACAAGAAGTCTCTGCAACTGCTGGTTCCAAAGCCCCAGTTGGCTCCTTTTGCTCTGAATCTTAGCCTTTGAAAGGGATTAAGGAAGAAAATGTGAACTTTTCAAGCCAATACAAAAGCTCTTAGGCACTGAATTACCATACAGTTAGAATGATGAATCTTTTTCAATACCATTTCCCTACCTTGTACCATCTCACATGGGCGGTGGGACAAAGAAGAAAACAGAAAATAAGAGCTTTGGAAGGCAATGGTGATCATCAATATATCCCATATGGCATGCAGAATGTAGCAGCTCTCTACGGAAATGGCTGAGCTATATAAGGGGAAAATTTGTTCTTAAGGAAAGGCCAAGTAGTGTGATAGTGTTCTCACCTATCACAATGAACGAAAGAGCTCCTACTGTATGTTAGGATCTCAGAGACCTCTCAGAACAACCTGTGACAGACAGACACCATAGCCAGGCATCTCTCTCTATCCTCTCACTCAACTTTGTTTGTCTCTTTCTTCTTGTTGATTTATGATTATATGTTTTACATTGGTCTCATGTGGCTTTATTTTGGTCTGATGGCATATTGTCTCATCCCACTGGACTGACTACAAACGCCATCAGAGCTTTTACATCTGTTTTGGTTCCTGCACAGCTATATCCCCAGAGCTGAGGATGGCTCTTGACACAAAGTATTTGCTTCATAACTGTTAGGGAAGGCAGGGGCTTAGGAACGGGTAGCGGAGGCCAGTTCTCAAAGAGGCAGCTTAATGCTTTCAATCACTAACATTACAAGTAGTTCCCAAACTTCTTGTCCTGACCCAAAGTCAGTGAAAGATAAAGGGTAAACTCAATAGAAAAAGCAGGTAGCAGTTTCGTGGGTCCATCCTGAGCTTGGGGGCCACACGATGCACAGCCTTTAACTGACGCAAAGTTAAAAGCAACGGTAACACACTACAGCAAACACTTCTTCTCTGATGGATCTGAAAGGGGGACTCAGCTTTGTGCCCAACCCTAACATCACCTTGGGCAGAATTGTTTCCAAGCTACTTTAACAAAACCTCTTCTGCAGACTCCAGGACTGCAGGTCTTTGTTCTCTTCCTATGGCCCACCAAGGCCCTCCGGCTGCACATCCCTACTTCTCTACATCATTAAAAGCTCACTTATGCTTTTCTCTGGTATCTGCTCTATTGTTCAGACAAATGACCAAAAGAAGGTATCCCCAACCTTAGGTCACCCCACCCAAGGACTAATGTGGTATCTACTTCCCTGGTGACATAATTAGTTAGTATGTATTATTAGGGAGGAAAAGTCTAAGGGCTAAATAAATATTTGCACTTCTAAATAATACACATGACTGTTGTGGTTTGAATGAAAATGCCCTCCCCCCCCCCCCCCCGTAGACACATTAGGAGTGGAACTATTGAAAAGTATGGCCTTGTTGGAGTAGGTGTGGCCTTGTTGAAGTGGGTGTGGCCTCCTTGGAGTGGGTGTGGCCTTCTTGGAGTGGGTATGGCCTTCTTGAGGTGGGTATGGCCTTCTTGGAGGAAGTATGTCCAGGTCCAGGGTTGCTCTCTCTTCTGGCTGCCTGCCCATCTGGATGTAGAACTCTTACCATGTCTGCCTGCATGCCTCCATGCTTCCTGCCATGAAGCATGTAAAACCCTAGCCAAGACAACTGTTAATATGAGACTATCTATGTAAAGTGAAATATATTTTACACATCCCTTTGACTTTAGATTTCAGGCCAGATGATATCATGATCAGTGACAGCCATGTTTGTGGACTAAAGTCTTTCCTTTGCTTCTGTTCCTCCCTCAGTCTGCTATGATCTCACCCTGTGTAGCCTCCCAGCCCACTCTCCACCTTCAATCCTTGGCCATATTAAAGGATAAGTGACCTGGTGGAGGGAGTGAACGTAACAGCTACAAACTCGGTCCAACGTAAACACCCTCATCTCTAGTCCTGCCTTTTTTTCTTTAAATTAAATACATATCTCTCAAGATAATCAAGGAGAGGCAGGCAGAAGGGATAGGAATCTACACTTGACAAAAGATCACATATTTAACCTAGAAGACTTTGAAATAGCCCCAGCAGAAAAAAAAAAAATCCTCAAGAGGAGAGACAACTGTGTGTGTAGAGAGTATTAAAAAGGAAACCATCTATAGTAGAATATAAATGCACAGGGGAAAGGGCTATGTGCTGCCTCTGTACATCTACTTCAGTGAAGCTCCGACAGGTCCCTGGCTGAAGACGTGCTGGTCCTGAAGTCCAGGGGTATGTTCACTGTGTTTTAAGTTATTGCACAGTTAATCCATTCAATTCTCATCCACAGTTCTAGCAGATCCTATTATCCACCCATTTTACAGATGAGAAAAGTAAGGCCTGGAGAAGTAAATTCCTTGCCCAAGGCTGCATAACAAGCAAGAAGTAAAGCTGGTATTTGAATGGTCTCACCATAAAACCCATGTGTTTAGTCTCTAGTCTCTCAAGAAGTTGTATTGGAGCTAGGTGAGTGTGGTGCTTTGAATATGCTTGGTCCAGGGAGTACAACTATTAAAAGGTGTGGCCTTGTTGGAGTAGGTGTGGTCTTGTTGGAAGGAGAGTTTCACTGTGGGGGTGGGCTGAGAGACTCTCCTCCTAGCTGCCTGGAAGACAATCTTCTCCTGGCTGCCTGTGGATCAAGAGGTAGAACTTTAGGCTCCTCCAACCCTATGTTGGCCTGAATGCTGCCATGCTTCCTGCTATGACAATGATGGACTAAACCTCTGAACCTGTAAGCCAGTTCCAATTAAATGTTGTCCTTTATAAGCATTGCCTTGGTCATGGTGTCTGTTTAAAGTAATGGAAATCATAAGACACTGGGACTCTAACTACTGGGGCCTGTCACCACAGGCTGGTACATATCTCAGATCTATACAAAGAATAGAGAAATGCTTGGATTGGGCAACCCAGGAGGGATAAGAAGCCAGTGATTTCCATCATCCACTCAGCACATGGCACAGAGGTGCTTACTGGCCTGTTTCTCAGGCCACCCTTTTAGTTGCTGTGGTGGTTTGAATACGCTTGGCCCACAGGGAGTGGTACTGTTAGGAGGTGTGGCCTTGTTGAAGGAGGTGTGTCACTGTGTGGGTGGGCTTTGGAGGTCTCCTTCTAGGTCAGCCTCTACCCATTGATGAAGAGAGCTTTCTCCTAGCTGCCTGAGGATGCCAATCTTCGCCTGTCTGCCTTCGGATCAAGATGTAGAAGAGCTCTTGGCTCCTTCTCCAGCACTGTGTCTGCCTGGATGTTGCCATGCGTCCTGCCATGATGATAATGAACTGGACCTCTGAACCTGGAAGTCAGCACCCAATTAAATGTTGTCCCTTATAAGATTTGCCTTGGTCATGGAGTCTCTTCACACAATAAAACCCTAAGACAGTTGCTTAAACAAGAAAATTACTGTAGAATCAAAATTGTGTGGCACTGTACCAATCAGTAGGGGTTGAGATGGTATCCATATTCCACCTCAGGAGTAAGGGACCTACCATCTGTGTTCTCCCTGTGTATGCCACACCCACGTGGTACAGCCTTCCCAGCACTGAACCTATGCAAACCATGAGGTCATAGGGTCTGAGATCACAGCTCTCTCACATAGCCCAGAGCTAACCCAGCTCAAGACTTCCTATAACAAATCTGCTTCCTGGGGACTTGACCACAGCGAGCTTCTGACAATTCAATCTGCTTTCCTCTCTCCCTTGCTCCTAGGGCTGACCACAAAAGCACTGTCTACTGAAGCTCATAGATTCTAGTCCCTGCCCCAAAGTCAGTTTCCCCAGAAACCCAGCCCACCTGGCTCTCACGCCAACAACTGCAACCATGCCACATTTTCAAATGAAAATCTCTCGAATCAATAAATAACCCACATTCAACAGGACTGCACTAAACTGGAAGCAAACACAAATGACTACAGTCGCTCTCTACAGAACACACATTACCCAGAATTCCATCCTTCAACAAGGAGTCTCTTAAAAGCTAATTGGAAAGAACCCCTGTTCCAAGCTCTTTATGGGATGTGCTACCCTCCTGACCCTTGGCTATTGTTTTCTTTGTGAGCGTGGGGTACTACAGAGGTCTAAGTGTAGAAAGGTGGGTCTGGCCTGAATTGTTTTGTGGTGCATGGGCAGTAAGCCAAACTATGTTCTCGAAGTAAACTTTTAGGGGAAATTCCCTATTTACCATAGAATGCTTGCATATGATTGGTTGTGCATATTATTAAAATCAGATGCACCATGGGAAGGGATATACAAAGTTGGGAAATGATTATATAATCCTAATCTGTGAGGTAAAATGGAGATATACTCAAATCAGCAATCATCCTCTCCTCTTGAACTACACAGAGAGCAGCCTGGGGAGGTAACCTGGAGCCTTGGCTGCCCTCACTCGGGAGGACTGTTCTCACTCGGGAGGACTGTTCTCTTCACTCAGGAGGACTGTTCTCCTCACTCAGGAGAACTGTTCTCTTCACTTGGGAGGACTGTTCTCTTCACTCGGGAGGACTGTTCTCTTGCACTGGCTTTGCTTTGAATAAAGTACCCTTGCTGCTCTGCAGTCTGTATGGTCTTTTACCTCATTCTTGAATAAAAGGTCAAGAACCTGGAACATAGGTCTCTTCCCATGACCTCTTATAAGATAGTTTCTGTATCTGCTCCCTACACCCAGAGAAGGGACACATGATAGTCCATGTACCTATTTTCAAGGTCCATTAGTTATTGTTTTTATTTGGGGGGGGGTTACTAACAGCAACATACATACTGATGATTCTGATATTATAGTCAACATATAATATTCCTTATGAGGCTTTTCATAATAAATTCTATATGAGCCGATGTTGACATACTGCTCACAATCACTTTGCCTCATATATACTTGGTATTCCTTTCCATTTCTTCCTCTTAAGTCTCTCTGTAACTTGTACATGACAGATGAATCTCACGGATGTCGCGTATCTATCTCGCAGGAAGCATCTGTTTCTCACGTAGTACTGAGTCACCCGTGTGGACTGCCAGCGGGTCACGCTGACACCTCACTGCCTTTTTTTTGTTCATTTTTGCTGTGTTGCTTTTCTTGCCATTCTTGCTTCCTATTCGGTTTTGTTTGAATAGTTCACACTTCTTGCTGCTGGACTGAATTCTGTAATTCTGTAGCTGCTACTGGGAAGGCTGCCCTGACTTATTTTCTGACTTACACCCAGTTTTCCCAACTATGTCTAATAACTGTGAATTTCTATAACCAACCCAGAACGGGAAGCTACGTGTCTCCCCATCTCAGGCTCTGACTCCTCATGGCATCCCAAACATCTCAGTCCAAGGCTCGTACCTGACCTATGAATGTGGTCTTGTTTCTTCCATTCATGCACATTTCAAGTTTGTCATCTCCACAAATACAGCCTTACCCAAAAGAACTCTGACATGCTAAGCTGTCCTCCTATTCATTTCTCTCTGGACTGAAAATGTGCCTCTGCTAAATGTGCATTTTCCGGTCAAAGCCAACTTTAGCTCAGTACCCACTGTGGCTCCTGGAATCCAATGGAGGTGCTTTCAAAGGAATAACTTCTGCGTGGCCTGGGTTCCTCTTTTTTAGTACCCAGTCCTAGGGAGCCAAACCCTGAGCACTTTGTTAGCTCTCTGACTATATGTCCTACATGGCTTTGTCCTCATCATAGAGAGGAAAGGTAGGCCTGGCCCCCATATCAGACAGCCCGTGCCAGATGTCGGTGACTGTGCCAGATGTTGGTGTCACCTATGACATCTGCCAGGGAAAGGTCAGATATGACAGTAGCTCATCTGAATAAATGGTAGAACTACTAGTAGAATATCTGAACTACTAGTTCATCTGAACTATCGGAACAGCGTGGGTTGACAACTGCCCTGGACCCATAGAAGAACTTTATAAAGAGTCAGCTTGCTATCCACATACCTGGAGAAACAGAAAGACCAAGGAAAAGAGACCAAGCCCACCCTAACAAATTGCAGGCATGCAACTGAGCCCTGCATGGTTTTCTATCTCAGAAGCATTTAGGTGTAGAGAGTTGTGACCCGGCTATAGACAGCGCAAAATCTGTGCAATAGATACCAGCTACCCATGGAAAAGTACAGGTGAGTGAGACTCTGGCCCTCACAAGCAACTGCAGAAGACAGATGCACACAAGGCTGTGCAGAGAACAAAATGAAAATGTTCTCAAAACTCAGTAATTCCTAGGCACAGTGACTGAAAGTCATCGTTCTAAGGAAACAAGAACTGAACCACTTGAGAGTCCAGACAAGGAAACCACTTCCTCTTTGGGGCCAACTCCCTATTATGCCCCCCATCCCCTGTCTCTTTTACATTTTACAAATGTTTGAAATTTCTCTCAGTGGAAGTAAGGGCAGTCCCCAGCAGTTTTAGAAAAACAAGATTAAAATAGAATTGCTCTAGGGTGGTCAGCTTAAGTGGAAATCAGGTCAACTCATGTGTAACCAACTAATGTCAGTATTAGAGCATCGCTGTGGGGTAGGAGACAAAGCTTGGTGATTTGTAAGCCCCGAGGTCAAGGCCACTGAGGGGATATCACTGAGAGAAAACCCAAATGTTAAACAAAGAGCAGGCAGGTGTCACCTGCCGTCCTAGGTGTGCACTGTTGATTTCTATTTATGGAAAAACAAACATAGCCAAAAGAGCTGTCACCATTCACTCTCCTGAAGCCACTCAGAAGGAAGCTGCTTAGAGAGCCTCACTGGTGTCTACGTCATTGACTGTCACCTGGGACTGTGAGTCCCACAAACCCTAAGTTCCACTTCATGCTCTGGTTCCTTCCTGGGCATAGTCACCTGATCCGGTCACCACCTCTTCACAGAATGGCCTTTAAACTCTTCCAAGGTGCCTCCAAGAACAGCGACTGTATCCCATGTCCCGATGCCTGCAAGGATCTGACAATTCTCCTCCCATTCTTCCATCCACGGCTGTTCTCTTGGTGACCCCTCATTTGTCCCTCTTCCTAAACAATCAGATCTGCCCGAGGATAGGTAGGCATGACAGAGGATTCTTAGGGGGTGGGGGAAATATGATTTCTTTTATGTGGCTTCAGAGCGTCAGCCTGGTTTAATAACCCCCAAGCACCACTTTGTGTTGAGGCAAGGTATAAATATATGCTAATAGGAGGTCTAGCTCCTTGTCACAACACATTGCAGGCTGCATTCGTGCAAGATAAAATAAAAAGATTAGATGCAATCTTGAAGTCAATCAGAAAGCAAGAGAGAACTGGAGAAAAACGGAGCTCAGATTGTCAACAAGGAAAAGCAGAAAAATGACTTGAATCGAATCGCAGTTTATCTCGTTAAGCGTTAAAGGAAACCAATTTCTCTCAGAAATTGGAAGGCAATTTAAACATTTCTACAGTTTTACTAAAGTTTGAAATTTCCAGGGAAAGAATGAGGTGGGTTTTTGCTTTGTTTTGTTTTATTTTATTTTTGCACACCTGACATTTTCGCCTGACTTTCAGGGGCCACCATCAGAGAATCTTTTTAAAAGGAGAGCCAGTTATCAAGACGTGAGAAATGGTCCACTAAAGAAACATTCTGTTGACTTCTTGGGGCAAAAGGTTCAAGGAAACTAAAACATGTAGAAAAAAAAAATCACAATACAACATCCAGTCTGATGTTGGATTGTCTTAGTTAGGGAATTACTGCTGTGAACAGACCCCATAACCAAGGCAACTCTTATAAGAACAACATTTAATTGGGGCTGGCTTACAGGTTCAGAGGTTCAGTCCATTGTCATCAAGGCAGGAACATGGCAGTGCCCAGGCAGGCAGACATAGAAGGAGCTGAGAGTTCAACAGGAACAGACTCCCTTCCAGGCAGCTAAGAGGAGGGTCGCAAAGCCCACACCCCCAGTGGCAAGTCCTCCAACAAGGCCACACCTACTCCAACAAGGCCACACCTACTCCAACAAGGCCACATCTCCTAATAGTGCCAAACATATTCAAACCACTCCAGGAAGACACCTTTTAAACCTACTCTGGTCCATCCTCTTCTGTTAGAGAACTGTATGTGTCCTTTTAAGTCCGGGTATTCCTGTCAATATTGAGAACTTACTGCTCAAGTCTGCTTGTTTCCAGCTAGCAAGTTGCTTCTAGATGGAACATCAGCTGGGTCTTAACTTTGAAAATTCGAAGAGGCTTCATTAGTGATTTCTCTCCACCATGGGAAAGAATTGTGCTTCTCATGACTCTCAGCAAGGGAGGAAGCAGTAACAGTGGCATTGCAAAACAGAGGTCACCACTGATGTGTGACTTGTAGGATTCTTCTTAAAGAACACTTGAGTTCATCATGAACAGCACCTTTGGTTTAGAGCCTGATCACTTTGGGGACTCTAATTTGGCTTCGGACTTTTACCCTTCACTAGCTCAAGGAGACCTCTCTTTGTTGAATAATTCTACCTAGTGATTTGTCCATGAGGTAGTTTGAATACGCTTGACCCAGGGAATGACACCATTTCGAGGTATGGCCTTGTTGGAGTAGGTGTGGCCTTGTTGGAAGAAGTATGTCACTGGGGATCTGGGCTTTAAGACCTTCCTCCTTCCGGCAGCTCTTGAGGAAGCCAGGGACTTCCCTCTAGACTCAGGCACGCTTGCTCTGCACTGCTGAAGCGACCTCTTGGGTTTGGGTATGGGAACACCCTCACCTCTCACTTGCGGGTAAGAACATGATATGCAAACTCTGTACTGAACCCCGACAGCTGGGGTGAGGGACCCGGCCTCCACTACAGACAGTGTATTCCAGGCCTCGAAGCCCGATTTAGCTCCGTGTGGTCATGGATCAAGACGAAGGGCCAGCCAGAATGGGAGTCCTCTTCACGGTTCGTGTGAGGGGCACACAAAGGCAGCTTTGTGGACGGACAGGACTGATCTCTCCCAGAGCTGAAATCTCAGAAGGCAGCTGGGGAGCTAGGCTCGAAAGTGTGAGCAAGGATGAGAACAAAATTCAGTGTAGTCCGGGCAATCAGACGAACTCTAGAAATGCAGTCTCGGCCTCCTCCCAGGTATCCGAATGCCAGCCGCCCGCCCGGCTTTTAGAGAGCCCAGCTCAGGGGTGCTTATCGTGTCATCCCGAGCACATCTCGATGTATCAGCTGCCACCTCAGGACCTGGATCTCCTGGTAGCATTCTGAGACTTTCAGAACCATCACCGCTGTCTTGCCAGCAGCCCAGAACATGACTCAAGGAGCCCAGCCATCATGAAGGAGCCCCTTCATGATGATGAGCCTAGGGTCCAGCAGTGAGCAGTGCCTCTGCAGCACCCTTAGTCTGCCCCACCGACTCTGAAATAGGAAGTGTGTCTCTGTGTGTGTATATGTATGTGTGCCATGTTATTTATTGAGAAGAGTCTAGGTGCTCTGGTGTGGCTGCAGGTGCTGCACAGGCTCAGCCTTTCTGGGTTGGGTGTGTGGCCTGGCTGGAAGACAGTTTTTTGTTAAGTTTTCTCCTCTCATTGATGTGGGCTGAGACCAGTTTGTGCAACCTTGACACAACAGGTAAAGACAGGTGAAAAGAAATAAAAATGTTTTTATATTCTTAAAAAAAAAAAAAAAAAAAAAAAAAAGACCTTCCTCCTGGGCTGGAGAGATGGCTCAGTGGTTAAGAGCACTGACTGTTCTTCCAGAGGTCTTGAGTTCAATTCCCAGCAACCACATGATGGCTCACAACCATCTATAATGGTATCTGATGCCCTCTTCTCATGGGTCTGAGGAAGAGAGCAACAATGTACTCACATACATAAAATAAATAAATAAATCTAAAAAAAATTTAAAAAATGATCTTCCTCCTAGCTTTCTGGAAGACAATCTGCTCCTGTTTGCCTTCAGAACAAGATGTTGAACTCTCAGCTCCTCCTGCACCATGCCTGTCTGGACGCTGCCATGCTCCTGCCTTGATGATAATGGACTGAACCTCTGAACCTGTAAGCCAGTCCCAATTAAATGTTGTCCTTATAAGAGTCGCCTTGGTCACGGTGTCTCTTCACAGCAGTAAAACCCTAACTAAGACATCCCATTCTACTCAATATCCATGAATGTTGTTTGTGTCTTTCACAGTGAAAAAGTCCAGCAGCACTGTAATTTTAGCAAATGCACTTTAAGATGTTTCAAGATAAGCCAGGCGTGGTGGGGCACGCCTTTAATCCCAGCACCTGGGAGGCAGAGGCAGGAGGATTTCTGAGTTCGAGGCCAGCCTGGTCTACAAAGTGAGTTCCAGGACAGCCAGGACAATATAGAGAAACCCTATCTCAAAAAACCAATGTGTGTGTATGTGTGTGTGTGTGTGTGTGTGTGTGTGTGTGTGTGTTTCAAGATAAATAGGCTGAGACCGGTTTGGATTGATGTCTCTGGAAACCCATCTTTGATGCCTCTGAAAACCTGCAAGCATGGATCCTCAAAGTTAGCACTTCCTTTGTTAGCATTTGGTATGAGGTGGACAAAATATAACTTTCCAGGATTCACTCGCTGCTTTGAGAGTGAATTTTTTCTGAGCATGTCCTTATCAGCTAAAAAAGTATGGTGCTGTCGTAGAGTGGCAATAGTTCCTACAGCTTTGAACACTTGGAGCCCGGGTGGTAGCCATCTTTCAGAGAGTTGCAGAATCTTTGTGAAACTCAACTAGAGGAAGTAGGTGAGATGGAGTTGGGGGCTTTGAGTCTATCACCTGGACTTACGTCTGGTTCATTCCCTGACACCGGGATGTGAGGAGACCTAGCCACACGCTCTGACCCTCAGGAATGCTACTCTCTCCCCCAGCCAGGAGGGGATGATGCCCATTCGAACTGTGAGCCAAAATGAATTCTTCCTCCTTTGAGTTGCTTTTGTCAAGTATTTGGTCACAGTGAGGAAAAGAACTAACAGGGACATGAAGCTCAAGCTTTCTGAAATGGAAAATGCAATAACAAGCAACAGATAGAGTGCCAGTTGTGCCTTCTTATTATGGCGGGCAAAAAAATCTCAGACAGACTCGTCAGAGAGAATGTTCAGGAGCAACAGCAAAAAAAAGCGCCTACCCTGTTCCTCACTTCTACTGACAACTTTTCCCTTCCAATGACGAGTTGTGTGCCAGGAGCAAACAATATGAAATCCATTCCTAATGAGCAATAATTACAGCTCTAAGGAGCCGTACAATCAGTGTTCAGTGATTTCATTATCAGATAGCACCATAAATTATGCTAATGCTGATAACAGTTCTGGATGAGAGAGGGTCCGATCCAGGAGACTGCGCTGAAATTATTTACATCCTCTATTTCTGAAACAATAGATCCAGCAATTTGAAAATCAGATGATCCGATTTATTCTGGCAGGACACACATGTTGCGTCAGCCATAAAATTAAACGGGCTGCTTCTCTTCTTCTTCTTCTTTTTTTTTCCCTTTCTTTTTAAAGTTCCCCTTCTGCCTTCTCTTACTTTACAGATCGCCAGGCTTCTCCAGAGAGGCTTGTAGTAAGTGTAGGTCTTCTTTCTAAAATCATTTGGTAATGGTGGCTGATTCCCTTGCAGAGTTAAAAAAAACAAAAACAACAAAAAAAACCAGCCCCAGTGACTGCTACATCTTTATAAAAGCTAAGATTTAGGATGTGATGCATGAGACATCTTGGTTGCCCATCAGGTGTGGGAAAGTGAGCAGCAAGCTGTTGTGTGAGAGAGATTTTCTGGCCCATTCTTACCTGACTCCAAGGTCTTAAAGGGTGGTTTGTACAAGGCGACTCTCCAAACGGACATGAGAAGCAGCCCTGCTTTTCTGGAGTCTGCACTCCTATGCTTAACTCTTTCCTTAGATTTATTTTTGTTTACACTTCGATCAGTAGTGATGAGAGCTGTTGTCCCTCCCATCCACGTACTAACAGACCTTGCTCAACTTCCAAGACCAGAAGAGACTGGGTATGTTCAGCCATAGACAAAAGCTGCCTTTTCTTTCTTTGTTTCTTTCTTTCTTTCTTTCTTTCTTTCTTTCTTTCTTTCTGTCTGTCTGTCTGTCTGTCTGTCTGTCTGTCTGTCTTTCTTTCTTCAGTACTTTCTTTCTTTCTTCCTTCCTTTCTTTCTTCAGTACTTTCTTTCTTCAGTTCTTTCTTTCTTTCTTTCTTTCTTTCTTTCTTTCTTTCTTTCTTTCTTTCTTTCTTCAGTACTCTTTTTATGCCTGGCACTGTGGATTTTAACTTCATAAAAATCCTATACAATGTGTTGCCCATTCTGTGATGGAGAACAGACGACCCACATGGTGCTTTAAATGAAAAGTGTCTTCCATGGGCTCTGATATCTGAACACTGGGCCCCCGGTTGGTAGGGCTGTTTGGAGGAGGTTGTGGAACCTTTGAGAGGTGGAAACTTTCTGGGGGTGGGCTTTGAGTAATTACAGTTCTTCCCTACTTCCTATTCACTCTCTCTGCTTCATGACTGAAGTGAAGATGTAAGCTCTCAGCTCCCTGTTCTGTCCACCAGGCTTGATGCTTACTGCCACATTAGTGGACTCTATCCCTCTGAAGCAGTGAGCCTAAATAAATCTTTCCTTCTCTCTGTTGTCTTGGCAATGGCATTTTAGCACAGAAACAGGAAAGTAACTACTATACACAGAGGCAAAAAGAAAACCGGGGAGGGGGGGGGGGATAAAAAACCCAACTTGCTGAGGAGGGAAAAAAAAGGAAAAACCAAGATTCAAACCCAGGAAAACAAAAGATCACTCCCTTCTGCAGAGATTATAAGGAATCTTAAATGAATCTGATTCCAATCTGATTCCAAATGCAACCTTTCCTGATGCCTGATAAAGGGATAGCCAGGGAAGGGATTACATCAGATAACGCTCAGAAAGACTCACAGAAATAACCCAACTGGAGCACGTTACATTGCTCCGATGTGGAGGAGGCCAGATGATATAACCACTGTGCAGAACTGTTGTGGACAACAGTACCAACGAAGTCTAAGCCACACACTTACGCCCCGTGATCCAGCCATTGTTTATACCAAGCAGAAAGTGTATGTCCCATAACACTCATAGCAGAGTTACCTAAAATTAGAAATGGCCCAAATGGTCACGAACGTGGGCAATAGATATGTCCTTGAGCAAATTGTGGTCATCTATTTAATGGATCACTGTACAGAAACCAAAACTAGATCACTGGGGCCGCAAAACACAGACAAATACTACAGACGTTGTCCCATGAAAGAAATTGAAACAAAGATGTACTATATGACTCTATAAAGTTTAACAATTGTAAACCAGCTCTATGGGATCAGAACAACGATCACCTTTAGGCTATGAGGTGTTGATGTGGCGAGCATGACGCTGTCATATGTAAAATACACGCCGCTGTGCAGTTCCTCTCTGTGTGATTTACCTTAGTTGTATCTCAGGGATTTTTTTTTTTTAATAAATAAAGTTTCATCAGATCTCTTTGTTCCCTAAGTTGCAGTTGTGACCACCACTTTTCCAGAATCTTCCCTATTTCTCCAAATTCTGCTCCTTCTCTTTGACCCCGCCTTATCCTTCCCAGATTTATTCTTTTCTAACCCACTTGTAGCTTTATGTCCCTTTCTACGTAAATCAGTTTAGCTCCCTCTGGAACCATCCCTTTTTTCCTCTCAATATAATCAGCAAAATAAAAATCCCAAACAAATAACTCTTTAGAAGACTGTCAGTGCGAGCGCAGATACAGGCCATTATCATTTGCCCCTAAACCCTCTGAGAGGAATGAACCCATGGGTGGTCAATACTACACAACCTGAATGGTGAGTAAACGTGGCGCTGTAACCAATGAACACTCTTACTCAACAGTGATTCGTCATCCAAATTGTGACACTAGGACACTAAGGTCTTGGCAGACTCCAGTGCTGAGGATATTAAGTCATAAAGATATACAGAGTCCAGATCAAAAATCAAAATTTCAGAGGCATCTGCCTCGAGACTATAAAACACCTGCAAAATGACAGACCCAGGTTCTCTGGTGCCATTAGCATTGCTTTTCATCCTTATATCTCTAATTCACTGCCTTTTACTAAGCAAACATAACCAGGCAATTCCACGGTCCAAAGGGAAGAAAACAATAATTATTTTGGAATTTTTATAGAAAAGACAAGGCCAAGTATTGAATTATCTCATCTCTGAAGTGTTTGAAGTAAGCCACACTCAGTTCCTTGCCACACATGAACTCCTAGAAGGGACCTTAGCTCTCCCCTGCTTCTGGGAGAGCACTCAGGTGGGATCACCTCAGAGGAATGGCCTTGCTTTTGAACACTAGGAGTACACCTGCTACCAACCCCTGACTGGAACCTCAAAGTTCAAAGTTGGGGGTGCAAGGAGAAAAGAGATACAGAACGATCACTTCAACCAATACCTGGCCTCCACTGTTACAGCGCAGGTGTCGAAAGCAAGCCCTTGTGAAGCCGAGAGAGTGACGATAACACCTGCCTGCCTGGAGTCCCAGCACTCTTGGCAGCTAAGGCAAGAGAATCCAGCCCAGGCTCCAGGATGAGTTCCAGGCCATCCTGAGCGGCCCAGAGAGACCCTGTCTCCAAACCCACACAGCAAAACCAAACTGCCTCTTCAAAGTGTAAGCCATTTTCCAAGAATTGATATATTCCAGGCATTCATAAAGCATTCTGTCACACAAAAACATGTCCATGTTTAGAAAGAGAAAGCACCACCGATCCTCCCTGGTCCCCCAGGATAGCCCTCTCGGTTGCATGATCTCTATGTAAATACAGAAGTTAGCTGCTAAGAAATACACCTTTACTTCTTAGAAAAGAATCCCTGTGTTTATCTTTTGGTAGGTCTGGGCTTGTGAGACATAAACCATCCCTCATCGGCAACAAGTAGAGGTTTATTTTTGTTGTTCATAAAATAAACCAGGTCCCGGCCAACGGAAATGACTCCTGGAGGCAGCCCTGTCATAGAAGTGCTGTAGAAGTTACAAATGGCTCTGTGGCCCAGGCCATAAACAGTCTTTAAAAAGGCTGGTGCTGGGCTGTTGATATTAAAAATCACCTCATTAATTATGTTTGTAAACAATGCAGCTGCCTGTGCTTGCAGGCTAGCTTCCTCGGCATGATAATATTTGTAACAATAATAACCATCATCTCAAGCATAGCAATAAATACTCAGGCCAGAAGCCCCCGGGGAAATCACATCTGGGTGCTGCCACCTGGCCATTCAAAGGACTTCCTCAGAAGGTAGGAAGGTGGGTGGTTGTCCTCCACCCCCAGGGCTCTTTATTAGAATCAAATATCCTACTACAGTCTTCCCTGCCTTGTCTTTTTTGGGTTTTTGTTTTGTTTTGTTTTTTGTTTTTTGTCTTTTTTTTTTTTTTGGGGGGGGGG
>NC_034596.1:51450851-51478342 GCF_900095145.1 Mus pahari
ATCAAATATCCTACTACAGTCTTCCCTGCCTTGTTTTTTTTGGGTTTTTTTTTTTTTTTTTTTTTTTTTTTTTTTTTTTTTTTTTTTTTGGGGGGGGGGGACAGGTCAAGAAAGAAAGAAGAATAAATCCAAAGGGATGCTAACTATGTCCTGGGGCATGATGGGAAAGGACCCATGAAGGACAAGTGACGATGGGCTGGTACCATCCTTTCTGGGTATTTGTCCAGTTGTGCTTTTATCCTACCACAATCTATCAGACACCTACTATGTGTTGAGGATGCACGCACGGCAGCTGGAGAAAACTCACAAGCAAATACCCATTTTCTACGTGGGTTGGCAATGCTGCGGCGATGTCCCCAGCCGACGACATAATACAGAAGCTGAGAGACACGGCACTTGTTTTCTTCGAAGTCATACGTTTGGAACATGCAATTCTAAAGTAAGCCTGGCTGTTGTGAGTTCTTAAAATCGCTCAAATCAAATGAGCTTCCGTGTCCCCTAGACGGGGTAGAAGTACTATACTTCTTTCCCCATGAGAGAACAACACCTTCATACCTCATTTATACCTCCTCCACATGTGAATTTTAATTCTGAACTTCACCAGAGAGAGATAAATGTGGTACCCCATTCCAAAGCATCACCCATTTTCTCCGTCTCTGTGCCTGTCTCTCTCCTCTCTCACTCTGTGTATATATTAATTTTATAGATCTTTTTATTGTCTGAACTACACTGGTTGCGTGAGAAGCAGAACAATAGGCCAAGAAGTCCCATTTCACACATGCCATCCTTATAATTCAAATAGGACAATAAAAAGAGAGAGAGAGGGAGATCTATAAACTGGTGATAAATCAGTGTCCTAAACCAAATTAACCATCGAAATGGATTATCATAAAAATAACACCATGAAAAATATTCTTCACCTTCCTGGTTCAGCTGCCTATAACAGGCAAAGGGAGGAAGGGGGTATGTACACATATATGTGTGTGAGTGTATGTGTGTAAGTGTATGTGTGTACACATGTATGCGTATATGTATGTGTACATGTGTGGGTGCTCATGTACACTTACACATCTATAGAGACTTACACATGGGCCGAGCATGTGGGCAGATACACACACACTCTCTTATTCAGAGCCCATGCGGCACGCATGCTGCTTGTTCCTCCTTGAGTAATGCCAGGGTAAAGAAACTGCAGGACTGACCGCTAACATCTCCCAGTTTCTAACACTCTGCTTCCATTCAGTATGGTAAATAACAGTAACCACATGCCAAGAATTATGTTAAACCCTATGGATACAAATGAGCTAAAACAGGCACCATCCTTGTCCTCATAAAACTTCCAGTCAGGCCAGAATAAACAGACATTAATCAAATAATTACACATGTAAAATGGTTATAGCTATAAATTCTCACAAGTGTCAACAAGGCACAGGCTGCTGTGAGAGTAATGAACAATCTGAGGTCAAGAACAAATGGACCTTTGAGCCAAAAGCCAGTAGAGACTAGAGATACATAAAATAAAATAAAAAATAAAATAAAAAATAAAAACCACAGAGCAGGCAGCGTCCCACACTGACAGGAGAGAAACATGGTTCTTCTCAGGACAAGGCCTAGCAGATGGATGAAGAATGTGGTTGGGACCAGGAACAAGGAGAAAAGGGAACAATGGTCCTGACAGGGAGACTCCTTCACAAAGACACTCGGGGTGAGGGGAGGTCTGGTATCTGGGGAATCAAAAGGAAGTCTGAAGGGCAGAGAACAAACAGGAAGTGACATCACAGGAGCTGGAGTTGGGGCAGAAGCAGAAGCCACACCATGCAGATTAGGAGCACGGGATGGGGTCAAGGAAGGAAGTGAGAGTTGGGCTTTCTCTTGCAAAGCCTCACTTCATTTTCTGTGGAGAACTCACTGGCTTGAGGGAAGGAAAACCCTAGGAAATCCTTTATTTAGGCCTCTCCCTAGTCCTTAGCATTGATCTCACAGATCAGTGCTAAACCAGAAGTTGGACGGTGAATCTAACACTAACTAGCTGAGTGGCCAAGGTTCGTGTGTTTCACACTTTTAAGGCTCAAGTCCCCCACCTGTACGATGACAACAATAACAGTTTTGGTGGGGATTAAATAAAGTCATGCCTGTGAAGCCTGGCCACCATAAGCCCTCAGTTAGCTATTGGTGGCATTAGAGATGCAGGGAAATCTGCAGATTAGAAAGATTTAAATAATCTGCCAGAAAGAAAGTACTATACCTCACTCATCATGAGGAGGGGTGACATACATTTCTTTCACAGACAGATCAGGATGAATGGGTTGGGAGAAGCCATTGCTTCTGTGCTGGCCAGTTTTTGTCAACTTGACACAAACCTAGACTCCTCTGGGAAGGAGAAACCTCTGTTGAGGAATGACTCCATCAAACTGTCCTGTAGGCATGTGGGGGGGGCGGGGGACTTTCTTGGTTAGGGATTAATGTTGGAGGGTCCAGAACAACGTGAGTGGTTGCATGTGGTCCTAGGTTGTACAAGAAAGCAAGCTGAGGGGAGAAAAAAATGACTCAGTAGGATGTGTGTTTGAGCAGCTCACAACTGCCTGTAACTCCAGCTCCAAGGGACTGGCTCTCTCTTTTGGCCTCTGTGGGCACCTGCACTCACACGCACAGACCCCCACACATACATAAAAATGAAAATAATAAATCTAAAATAATAAATATTTTATAGAAAGGCAGAGATGGATGGATGGATGGATGGATGGATGGATGGATGGATGGATGGATAGGTGGCTGGATGGATGGTTGGGTGGGGTGGATGGTTTGGACTGAGCATGCTGTGGAGAGCAAGCCAGTGAGCAGCATTCCTCCACGGTTTCTGCTTTAGTTTCTGACTTCATCTTCCTGCCTTGACCTCCCTCACTGGCGGAGTATGACTTGTAAGCTGTGAGGTGAAATAAACACTTTCCTGCCCGGGTTGTTTTGGTTGTGGTGTTTATCACAGCAGTAAGAGCTGGCCAGGACAGGTATTAACATGAGAGGTTCCCAAAAGTTCAGACGACTCTTGTTCTTACTGTAAGCATTGCCTGCCTGTGAGATGAAGCGATTTATAAAAAGCAACCCTAAAACAAACGAACAAAAACGTGCAAGTGATATTGTCACAAGCCTTACCAAAATGAAAACAGACATTGCCAAAAAGGATGACTTGCTGAGAGTCATGGAACTGAAGCCAAGCCTTGAAGCCTCCACTCCTCGACCCTTTGCAGAAGCAGGTACCCCAAGGAATCTGAGCCCCCTCTTCTTCCCAAAGCAGTCAGTCTGACCAGAAGAGAGAAACGAAAGGACAGACCTAAAGAGTAAGGCTCAGGAGAAATTCTTCTTTACATGGAAAATTAGGATAACCCAATAAATAATGCTATCTGGCAATAGCATTAAACTTATTCTATAGTGTTACAAAATAGTTCCTGCCATGGTGTCAAACAGCATCACTCTGAGAATCTTATCAAAAGCCTCCAGGAAGTTAAAGAAATGAAACCAAGGCTATTTGTCTTTTGCCATCGGCAGTTGTTATTCACATCTGAGGCAAGGTGGATGGTGAACCATTTGCATTTCCAAAACTTCTAATGTAACAAGAAACAAAAATGATCCTCTGTATTAAGCACAGACTCCAGAGTTGCAAGACTTCCTTAATTAAATCAAACTGCTTTTCCAAGAAGATTTAGGTAAAACCTACTTGTGGGAAGCTTAAGGTAATTGATGTTGGAATTAAATACTTGTTCATAATCTGGGCACTGACTGCTGGTATACCTCCAAAAAAAAAAAAAAAAAATGGTTTTCCCTTGGTTGATCCTTGAGGGCATCTCCTTTAAACTCGCCAGCCTCCTCCAGTAGGAGATAAAATCATGCAGGGGTATAGATTAGCTATCATGTCGTTATAGCAGGCTTCGCCGTCTGTTAGAGGTAAATTGCCAGGCGATGTAATAACAATGCACTTTATTTACTGTGCAGTGTGCTTATCTCCAGAAATGTTCCCAGCAAACAAAGAAAGGCACAGCTAAATGCTTTCTCTTTAGAATTATAGACTGAAGCTCTGCCAACACCTTCAACGAATAAAAATACTAAATAATCCCTGTATAAACAGCCTCCCTAAAAATACAAAGCATCTCCCAACAGAGGGAGCAGAAAGATGGCAACCATTCGTCTACGATATCCACGAGCTCTTTCACAGGAGCCCATCACTAAGACACAGCTTAAGAACAGGAGGACCCAAAGAATGGTCAGACTATTATCATCTTGTGAGGAGGGGTAAGGAGAGGCAGATGAGGGAGGCAACTGTTTGTTGCATGTGGATTCATCCACCCTGCACAGTTGAACATTCTTTCTTTTCATCCTTAAACAGCCCTATGAAGTCCATGGTAAGGAGCTAGTCCACTGAGCATAGTACTTGAAATTCAAAACCAGACCTCCCTCACTCCAACACCAGAGCCACTAACCTTGACACTAGACAGCTCTGAAGAACTTGAGGGCCTCGTCTGAGCTTAGACAGCACACAGGACTCCTATGCCCCAGTCATCAGCACCCACCTCATGCACAGACCCCACCCACAGGAGCCTTTCAAGGCTCACAGTTTTCGCTCCACCATGAAGGCCAGCAAAACAAAGGGCAGCACTTTACTGAAAGCCTAGCACATGCCTCTTTGGTGGGCAGGTTTCTGTGAGTAGAACAAACAAGTTGAAGAACGGAGGAATCCAATTAAGAAGTCTCGAATACTCCTCAACGGGTTCCCAAAATGATTGTTCTAAGAGAAAGTGATCAGTTCATCGATAGGATTAACGGAGCTGACAAAAGAGTGTGTCCATGGAAGAGAGGTTGTCTGTCCTGAGTTCAGAAAAATGGAGTTCTAGTAAAGTAGGCAGGGTTTATCCAATTGTGCCCAAGGGAGATGGTGAAGAAGTTTAGTAGTTGAAAGATGTTCTCAGATTGTTTGGCACACCTACTGTGTGTTATATTTCTATATTATTCCTTTATAGTTAGCATACAGAGGGACAGTTTTCCTTAGTACATTTTCATTCCTACTTCATGTTGGTTGGTCCTCCCCTGACCTCTTCTGTCCCCAGTGCTAGCTCCATGCTTCCACCCTGCCACCCCTAAGGTTCCCCCTTCTTCTGCTTTCAATTCACTTGCAATCTGTTACTTTTCCAAATTCCTTTTCTTTAATCCTCCTCTTCTCGTGGGGCGTTTTCTTGTTTTGTGATTTCTACCAACACTGACTCCTCCATAAATGTACATATGTAAAAGTTAGAAAACCTGGGTGTGCCTGCAAGCAATACTTGGGGGGCAGAAGTAGTGGGGAGTTCAAGGTCACCCTTGATGATTTAGCAAGTTCGAGGCCAGTATGAGATATCTAAGACACCGTCTCAAAAAGAGAAGTAGCACACGAGCAAGCGAAAACTTAGAAGCTAGGGTCAGAACGGGAGAAAGAATATGCTGTTATACGTAATTCTGAGCCTAGGGTAGCTCATTTAATGAATTTTTCAGTTTCATCAATTTGCCTGCAATTTTCATAGCTTCATTTCTTATGACTGAATAAAACTCCATTGTGTATGTATATCATGTTCTCAGCAGCCATTAGTCTGTTGATGGACCTCTAAGCTGATTTCTGAAGTAGGATGTGGAGTCCTTTGGGGAAATGCCAGAAACGGTATAGCTGGGTCATAGGGTAGTTCTGGTTTTACTATTTAAAGAATCTGCCATCCTTGTTCCCACGGTGGGTACACCAGTTTACAGTCCCACTAGCAGAGAACAAAGGTTCCTCTTTCCCTGCATCCTCACCAACATTTGTTGACTGTGGTGGTTTCCATTTAGATATCCCCTGTATACCTGCGCTTGGTCCCCAGTGCTCTAGGAGAATGGGGACTAAGAGGGAGGGAAAACTGTGTGTCTGGGAAGTGGCACTGTTGACCAGACAGAAGGGAGAGATGAGGAAGACTGAGAAATCAAGGGTGGCTTCAAGAACCTGTTTTGGAAATGTGATCAGGGGCTGATGGGATGAATGGGATGAAGGACAGGTAAGGAGTCTGGGATCCATCTATAGTAAAATCACGAGTGAAGTCAGGAGATACACAAACATAGGAGGCACAGCAAATTCAGATTCAAAAAACAAGCCTGCTTTGGAACAAGTGAAAGTGCCTGCCCACTGATCATGCAAGGAAGGCCATCCGATGAGAAGCAGATGGGTAACTCTGAAACTCACTGCGGTCACCAGACAACGTCACAGGCAGATAGGAAAAAGTTAAATCATAACAAATAAGAGATTAGGCAAAGAGACAGAGAAGAAAGCGGGCCTGGTAGGAGAGGCATAAAATCTCCATTATTTGGAGACTGAGGTAGAATTGCAAGTACAAAGCTGCTTAGACTACACAGTGAGCTGAAAGCAGCTTTGGCAACCTAGTGAGAGCCTGGGCTGAAACAAAAACTAGAGACTGTAGAATGGCCCAGAGGAACAGGGCTCGGTTCCCAGCACCCTAAGACAGCTTACAAACATTCATAACTCCAGTTTCATGAAATCTGATGCCCTCTTTTGATTTCCGTAGGCATGAGGCATGTGTGTGGTACACATACATACAGGCAGGCAAGGCATTTGTACAACTAAGCAAAACAAGCTAAAAAGGAAAAGGAAGGCTGGGGTATGTCTCCATGGTAGAGTGTTTGTCTAGCACGTCTGAGACCCTGGGTTCAATTCCTGTAAGATAAGGAGGAGGAAAGGAGGAGGGTAGTTAGACATAGGAGCATATGTTAGATAATATTAGATTACACTTTATTAGACAGTTTTAATTTAAAGGTAGAAGTAAAATCTAGTTTTACTTACCAACAAACTAAAATGATTTTAAGGAAAGGAGGAAAAAGAAGTGTCACATAAATGTGGGGATTTTGCCATAAGAGGTTTGTTTGTTTGTTTTAAGTTCTCTAAGAAAAAATTGTATCAAAAAACCTAAAGTGGTTGGCCATTTCTAAAACTAAGCTTCCTTCTAAAAAAAAAAAAAAAAAAAAAGGCTGAGGGAGTTAATATCCTCCCAACCTGACCTACAGCCCATAGTAAACAACATAACGTTTATTTTCTATCCTGTTACTAAAGTGTCTACTTTAACTAGACCTAATTTTCCCATGCTCACCGCAGTTCTTTCACTATGACTGATCCATTCTTGAGTCTTTCATTTTGATTGATTGACCTCTGACCAGGCTGAAACTTGTCATTGAATAATTATTTTTCTAAGGTGTGACGGTTCGTTCTTGAATTTGCTGGAACCTGAGAATGTAGTATCCATTGTCATTAGATGTGACCGACACTTTGGCTGAGTAGAAGATTCTTGAGTCACTGAGTTCCTCGGAAATGTGTAGACATTACTTCACCAAATCCAAGTCCAAGAATAGCTGGGTTTTTCCTCTTCATAGGTGACTTGCAAAGCCCATGTCTTTAGCCAAATGGTAGCAGAGAACCCCCCACACACACACACATGCTCTACTCCTTTACGTTTTAAAGTAGACAAATTTCTTCTATGACAATAATGAAAGTCAACAATTCAAAGCCACAAGTCCTCCTCTGCCTCATTAGACGTTCTCCTCATTGAAGACCGCTCAGATGTCCTTTTCTAACATAGAAGCCTTCCTCCTCCCACCTTTCCAGGTAGAATTATCTTATTCATGTAACACTTTCTACATATGATGAGTTTCCCCACTAACGACTGGGAAGAGACCTGTGTTTTCTACAGAGGATGAAAGAAAATAGTTTAAATAATACAGGGCTTTATTTTAGTAGATGACTTTAATGGTCACCTTGCTAACTCAATAGGGACTCAAATGTTGACTGGTCACCTGTCTCTTCCAACTTTATCCCGTGAAATTTCGAGAGACTCTTTGGAGTTAGTGTACTTGAACTTCAGCACGTTTCAGAAGCACCTGGAGGAACAGCTAAGCCCCACATCCCCCGCCTCCCGGGTGTGTGTGTGACATTTCTCATGGCTGTGACAACATGGTTGTGGTAAACGCAACTTAACAAGGGAAGGGTTTATTTTAGCTCATGGGTAGATTGCCCATCATGGCAGGTAAATAACGTTAGCCAGCGGGAGCATGAGTCAGCCAATCACATTCTCCTTTGCTTCCATTTCATTCAGCCCAAGAGACGATGCCACCCACATTCATTCTTTTCCTCCTCAGTTAAACCTCTCTGAAAGCGTCTTCACAGACACATCCAGAGGTGTGTGTCAATGGAGAGGTAGCTCAAAGGTTAGCGGCAGTCACTGTTCTTCCAGAGAACCCGAGTCTAGCCAGCACCTACATGGTGGCTCACAACCATATGTTGTGTTACATAAATACCTGGAGGCACATACACACACACACACACACACACACACACATCATCATCATCATCATCATCTATGCATAACCCAGTAGTGTGTCGCATAGGTGATTCCTAATAGAGTCAAGTGAACAATAATGATGAACCAACACAGGTATGGCCCAAGAATTTTCTTCTCTAACAAGTGCTACACTGGTGCTGATTGGTCCAGGCTGAGAACCAGAGATTTAGAGTATTTAGAAATGTAAGAAGATGGGTGTGTTCTTGGAAAACAAGAGAAATCAAGGTTCAGATTAGGACTTTTCATGTAGCCCCAAAGCCATCAAAATTTGTCTTGATAAACATAAACCTAACACAAACAACTCTTAGCCTATGTGGCCCCTAACCAAAGACATCTGATGTGTCTCTTAGCTCCTTTTTATTCGCTGACCACTCATGAACAAGAGCCTTTAATCAGGGTTAATTACGTGATTCTCTATACTGTGAGACACAATCAGTGGTCCAAGTATGAACCCAGAGGAATTTTGTGTGCCTTAGACCAAATTCTCCTTCAAGATAAAACAATTACAAATTTTTTTATATAAATTCGTTGTTTCTCTTGTTCTTTTCTGTTTCTCAGGCTTTCCGTTCTCTCTGCCTGCCCTCTCTCCTCCCATTAGGTAAAAGAAGAGTGATTCTTGGATTAATACTTGTTAAACCACCAATAGTTACATATTCCCTGCCACAACAAGCCGTTCCACTTGTCACTGAAAACGGTGGTCACCAACCCCACCCATTCCCAGCCTGCCTCCCATACAGAAGCCTCCACGTAGTGACTGTTGTACCCCTTTTCATAAATGATGTTACTAACTTCTTTGGAACACTGTAATTTCCTTAGATTTTTCTGCGGGTTTTGCAGTGACTAAAGTTGCGTTGTGGCGCCACCTAGAGCCTGCTGCTGCTGAGGCCTAGGACCCAGAGCAGAAGGATGCGGGGCACTCGCTTCCAGTAAGTAGTAGGCGGATTGAAAACTCAGCTCTCCAGGATTCAAATGGACTCCGAGGCTATAAGAAATTGCTCAGCGTTAGGTCAAAGAGGCCTTCCCTCTGGAACTCTCATTGATAACTCTCATTTTTAAATAGTGTCATCGGCTTGGATTTTAGCTTCACGTTAGGATTTTAACTCTGGAAACAGTTTTTGCTAAAGCATTTCGATAGGGAAGGAGCCTGGAGGGAGGATGTTCAGCGGCTGACAGACCTTTTGGCTCTGCCTCAGCTGCGTGGAGATCTGCGACCTGAAAAATCCGCGTGGCCTGGCCCAGGGCCAGTCGCAATGGAATGTGCATGTGCCCGAGTCCATTAGTCTCGTTTAATGTGGGGTGTTTTTTTTCTCTAGTGGATAAGTGTGAGCATCAAACACCCTGACTTTTTTATGACACATAAATCACAGGTCAGTGCCTTCCACGAGACCTGTTTGATAACTGAGTCCTTACACAGGGAGCAAGGAAGCAACATTGGAGGACACACAGACCCAGGAGGGTGAGCAGAGTGCTAGGGCAGAGCCAGGGGGTTGTCCCTGTAATTTAAGTATTAACTCTCTCTTGCTTGGGAAGAGAAATAAACATATTGCTGCAAACCTCCTTCCAGCAGCAGCCTGCACCAAAGCTGCCCTAGGTCCCTACCACCAAGTTCTTTCTTGGAAGGCCAGTCTTCACCCACCATTAAATAGACTAGGGTGGATTTTAAAGCACAAGGAATTCACATACCTTTCTCTTGACTATTTATATCAAGAGGTACAGAAGCTGAGCCATGCTAATAATGGGACCCCTTCGTAAAGATCCATGAACGTTGTCTGCTAGGCTCCCTGGGACTGCTCCAGCTTCTGCATTTCCTAGGCCTCCCAGGGTGGCTTTTCTATGAATTCCATGAGTCCTATGCCTCAAATCATCTGAAATTGTTCCTTAGTAGTCAAATTGCTGGCTAGGAAACCAGGGGCGTTAGAGAAACAGCCAGACCATCTCCCCAGAAGAGATGTGAGCAGAGCAAATGAAGAAGGCCTGGCTTTCATCTGACTGAAGGAATAAAGTCTAGGATCACTCGGGTCAGAGGTAGGACCCCGAAGTTCAGTCATGCCAACCACATGAGCATATGAAGGACTGCAGACCCACAGCCCTGTTGGAGTATAGAGCAAGTATTCCACATGAATCAGGAGCGTCGTTTGGACCTATATCCAGATGAGCCAAATGGTTCAGCAAGGCCTACGAATCCTTTAGTCCACAGACTGCTCTGTGCCATCCCAGCCCTCCAGACGTGCCTTACACACTCGTTTCTAACATCCCATCCCAAGAGGAGACATAGGCAGCATCTACCCTTCCTCCTAAGGTCTCAGAGGACAAACCAACTTGGTTATTGGGCTAGCTTACAGAGCACAATGGGGTGCTAACTTACGCACACTTCCCCTCACTTCCCCTTCCCCAGCCTTTCCCAGCCTAGAGACACCAGCCCCTCCTTGAGCCTCTTGGGGAAGGGCTGCAAACAGTGGGTGACTGGAAGTAGCTAGGTACTCAGATGACCATCACAGGCTGAGCAGAAGGGATCTATGAGAGGATGTAAACCATCCCCCATCCCAGCAGCAGGGACAGTCTTTTGCAAGTAGGAACAGCTGAAACCCCCCCCCCCCCGAGATGACAGTTGTTGGGCTAGGAGAATAGTCCTATACATGTGTGTACACGCAACTATGTGCACACACACACACACACACACACACACACACACACACACACACACACTGTCCCTCCCTGGAGCCCAGTTTCTCTGGGCAGTATGGCCACCAGGTAGGTTAGATGAGAATCTGGGGCTACTGCTTTTTTGGGGGAAAAGGGTGGTTGGTTGGTTGGTTGTTGGTTGGTTGGTTCATGGGTATGGGATATTTTATTAATGAGTCTCACTGTCTAGTCCTGGTGGTCGGGGGACTTAAAGAGTTCTGCCTGCTTCTACCTCCCTAATGGGAACACAATGTTTCTCAACCTGTGGGTCACGACCTCTTTGAGGGCTGTATATCAGATTCCTGCATTTCAGATATTTACACTGCGATTCATAACAGTAGCAGATTTGTATTTATGAAGTAGCAACAAAGTACTTTTATGACTGGGGGTCACCACAACATGAGGAACTGTAGTAAAGGTTGAGAATAGTTGTGCTCGGATAACAGAAATCCACTACCTCGTCTGGCAGTTATCAAATTTCTTGATATAGACTTTGAATCCTGCTTCGCCCTCCTCAGGAGATGAAGCCAATGCATTCCCAGGTTACCGACCTCTGGGCTGTGCCCAGCCTCCCAGCTCTGAACTCTCTCTCTGTGGAAATGCAGACGACGACGAGACACTGATGTGGAAACCCATTCTTAAATGTGTCCCTTTAACACACGAGCACAGGAAAGAACGGGAAAACAAGAAACGGATAAATGGAGACTAGAGAAGAACGTGGAAGGAAAAAGGAAATTAAAGGAACATTCCAGGAACTCAGAGCACAGACCTGTGTCCCAGGGTCTGCAGTTGCGCTAGGCACAGGACTCACAAAAGTTAATTGAATGAAAAACACAGAGAAGAAAAGTTGACACAGGATCAAGGTGGGAGAAGATGCCCTGGAAACATCTTACGGAAGCAGATTCCCAGGACCTTCCCAGGGCAGCTTGGGGCTATCCTCCAGCCCCTGAAAACCTGCAGACGGGGAAGGGGGGGGGCGCTGCGGGGCAGAGTGAGGTTGCTGTGCACCACACCACGTGTCTGAAGCGCCAGTCCTTGTTGATCTCCTCCTCCTTCTTTTTTGCCCTTAAAAACACCCGACTTGATGCAGGGAAGAGTCACTGGTTTCATTTGAAACAGTTCCCAGACAGGATATAGTCTCCAACAGCTCCTGGGCCCTTGGCAATCGCCATGAGCAGGTGTTTCACGCAAGTGCTGAGCAGCACGTACTGGGTAAAGAGCCAGGGTGAGCTGGGTGGAGGCCAGGAGAGTAGCCCAAGGCACAGGCACTGTGGGAGCCTCCTCTGGCTCCCAGGGATTTGAGTTCTTTCCTCATGCCTCCTCTGCCCTCTCGCAGCCCCCTGCCCCCCAATCGTTAACATGATGGAAACTGGGAAATCCCTTTTGTTATTTCTATAACCGGTAAGATTCCCACCGAAATCAAAATCCAGGTCTCAAAGGGAGAAAAATAACCTACAACGAGCAAAATGGAAACAGGAGGAATGAGGAAGGCCTGTGGTAACAACATAAAACAGGAAGGCGTTACACTGACACAGGCCAAAACAAACACACAGGACTGGGGCTGCTGAGTACAAGTTCATAGGTTAAAAAATACATTTAAAAAAAAAAAAAAAGTGCACACGCGTTAGAAGCCAAGCTTCTAGTGGTAAAGTAGAAACGAGCTGTCCTCTTGTTACAACCCCAGGGACTTTATAAGCAGCCCTGGACAAGTCAAGTCAGACACTCCTCAGTACATGCCCAAGGGAAACAAAAACCTCCATCTAAATAAAAATGTACGTGTGGATATTGCAGCAAAATTATTCACGAAAGCTAGAACATGGAAACAAAGATCTACGGTTTGATGACTGGGTCGTACGCTGGAATAGCCTCTTCCTCATTCCTCAGAAGGAGAAATGGAGCGTTGACACACACTACGACGCCAAAGAAACTGAAGAGCATCACGCTAAGTGAAAAAAGGCAGACACCATGGTGGGCTGTAGGCTGCGTGACCCCTTTGTATTTAATGCAGGTTCATGGTCTCCCTTTAGGACGGAAACAAAGATTTTATTTTTATAAACTTAAGAGTATGGAAGGGCGGGGTGAGGTAATAGCAGAGGGTGGCTGGAAGGCTCTAACATCGACAGTGTTGATGGTTGTTCAGCCCTGTGGGTATGCGGAACACCACTAAACACACGCTTTAAGTGACGGAACTGTACAGACTTTCTGTGAAAAGAAAAGAAGAGTGGTTTCCTGAGCAGGTGGGATGGTGAGCATGTGGTTAGGAAGGTTAGGAGGCAGCTCATTCAGTCCTGCACATCCGGGGGCTTCTCCATATTCCTTTCTAGCCTTACCATCACCTCAAGACTCCTGCTGCAACACCTCTCAGAGGGCCCTAGTAGTGAGGGACTCTCCCCGCTTTGTTTTCATGACATGCATAACTGATAAGTACTTAAAAATCGTCTTTCTAGAGATATGTATATTTACATTTACAGGCTAGAGGCATAGGAACTTGGAATACTTTATCTGAGACCACAGAGGTATAACCTGAAGTCAAAATATAGAGCCTAAAATATAAAATATATCCTATACTTCCATCCCTCCCTCCCTCCCTCCCTCCCTCTCATCCCCCACCAGTTCCTCTGTCCAACCCAGCAGGGCCATCCCAACACAAATGAGCAGGGCAGGGAGGGGACAAGGACGTGGACCTGAGGATAAATTAGCAAACAGACAGCCCACGGCACATTTGCTCACATCTCATCAGTGATGATTCATTTTCAGACCACACTAAGACGTTTCTGGGAAACGCTCTTGCTTGGGACACCTAAGAAAGACCGCACGCGTTTAGACCGCATGCGTTTAGAGGCCAGCCAGCCAGCCTTGTCACACTCAAACTTGAACGGATTTTCAATACCCCAGCAGCTCCAGCATGCGGAACAGAACCAAAAACTTCGGGAAACGGATGTAGACGATCCCATCAGATTTGGGGAATCAGTCAGAAGAGCTTGGTGCTCCTAAAAAGGCGGGGATTCCCATAAGTGCCACAATATCCAGTGCCTTGCCTTCTTACATAAACTATTGGTGACAGGGATGTTGTCATGGAAATTTGAGGTGAACTGGGAGGGTGGGAGGACAGAGGATGAAGGTGATCACCGAGTCACATTTGGCCTCCTTCTCTAGGCGCTCGGGGATCCATTAGGAGCAGAACAGCAAGAGAGATGCAGCCCGAGGATGAAGGATAACAGACCCCCTTGCTCTGGATGCTGTCTCGGCTGCCCTGCTTACACTTCAGCTCCAAACGTTTACATTTAGGTCCAGCTTCCTCCACCATCATGTTAGAGGTGTGCTTACATTCCTTGTTCCGATATTTATATTCTGTTGAAGACAGATGATTTCTTCCCATTCTGTAATCTTCAAACACAATATTGCACTCACTTAAGCGGCACTTCTATGCCCTCCTGACCTCCAAGTAGGTACAAGGAGCACTCCCCGCAGCTCCAGTCAGAGAAGTGCTACTTAGGCCTGTTTTAAATATGGCGCCAACTTGAACACAACATTCTTAAGCCAAGTGTCACTTCATTCTTTTAAGTGTAAGGGAAGGGGAAATGCAGTGGAACAAGGTTTCACAATACTGTGGCACAGAGACTGGCTTAGAACCTGGGGTCTCGACAGCATTACACCATCCTCAGTAATTCTTGACAGAAATAGTTTCTCAAGTACATGGTGCACTTGGAAAATGCCAAGCATGTCTCTATTCCCAAAGATGGCATCCAGAAGCAACAGTATGCAAGGGTGCCTGTTTCGTTATTGGTTGGGGCACCTTTTCACTTCAAGTGACAGAAAGCCAATGAGTTATGTCAGATCAAAAAGACTTTAGTAAGAGAGTCAGAGAGCCAAGATGGAAAGGACCACCCATAGCTGGGCAGGAATGCGTGGGACCAGGGACTCAAACAGCTGTAAAAGCCCCTCTCCACCTTTACCCTCAGCTTTTCCGCAGCCTCCTCATTTCTTCACTTCAGCACACATTTGTCTATAGGCTACTCTGCCATCACATGGCAGAAGACAGGGTCCTAGCAGCCCCCAAGTTTCATCTCTGAGGCTTGTAGCTCCACCCTTTTTTTTTTTTTTCTTTTCTTTTCAAATTGTGGAATGGTATTTGGATGCAATAAAAAGCATTCTTTGTTGAGTGTGTAATTCAGGCGTTCCCACAGATGTGAGTCAACACATGACCAGCACCAGATGAAGATTCTATCATTCCAAAAATTTCCTTTGCATCTTACCAGAGAATCCACATCCCCTAACGGACTCAGCCCTAGAAACATTGATCTGCTTTCTACATGCCGAGGTCGGCCTTTCTGGGATTTCATATAAGGCTGTACAGTAGAGAGGCTGATTTTTCCATCCCACAGCTGTTTGGAGGTCACCTCCCGGTTCTGATTACTGGTGGTTACAGTGGTTAGTTCCCTTTTGTTACTTAGTAATATGACATTGTGCAAACAAAGGGCAATTTGTTTCTCTAACACTGATGGACATCTGGATTGTTTCCATTCAAGGGGCTAGGATGAGTCAATCTGCTACAAATCCACACAGAGGAAGTTATGTAGACACAGTTAGGTTTTCATTTCTCTTGAGTAAATAAATACTTAGATATGGGATTGCCAGGCCATACTTTAAGTGTATGCTTCATTTATAAGAAACTCAAACTGCTTTCCAAAGTGGAGACACTAGCCTATGTCTCTTCAACAACAGACCAGCATTCCGGTGGCTGTGCATCCCCTCAGATACTTGGTAGGGTCAGTCTTGTCTGTTTTAGGTGTTCAAATGGGAAAATGGGAGTGTTCCAAAATTGTGGCTTTGATTTGTGTTTTCTTTATACATGCTGTTTAACATCACTTCTGGTTGCTTTTCAGGCAGGGTTCTTCCTTGGTGAACACGTTAACTCTTTTGTTGACTTTTGAAAGCCTGCCTTATTGTTAAGGGCTCTCATGCATCTAGAGACTAGGATGGAGCTTGCTGATGGAATGCTGATGTAACATATTCAAGGTACTGGGTTTGCCCCTTCCCCCCACTACGAGTTTTTAAAGAGAACTGTTTCTGTGTTCCAGGTATGAGCCTTTTGTCCAATGCACATTCTGTGAACACTTTCCCCTAAAATGGCTGCTTGTCTTTTGCTTTTCTTACATTTCAAAGAGTAGCTTTCGATTTTTAAGAAGTCAAATTTATCCACTTTTTTTTTCTCCTCTAGTTCCTACTTATTAAATCCTATCCAAAAATGAAAAACAAAAACAAAAATTGAGAAGCTGAAGAGATGTGGAGACTGATTGTTGATCTTGCAGTGGACCAGAGGTGAACTCCAGCACCCAAATAGGGAGACGAACAGCTAACTGCCTGTAATTCTAGATCTAGACAACCCAATGTCCTTCTCTGGTCTCTGTGTGCACATACCCATATACAAACATCGCTTACAAGGTAAACGCGCTTCCCACAAGCCTACCTAGCAACCTCAATTCAATCCTTGGAACCTAGGTGGTAGAAAGAGAGAACCAACTTCCACAAGTTCTCCTCTGACCTCCACAATAATGCTGTGGCACTCGCACACTCTGGCAGACATGCATGTGCTACGTGTATGTGTATGTGTGTGTGTGTGTGTGTGTGTGTGTGTGTGTGTGCGCGCGCGTGCGCACGCGCGCGCGAGCGCTCATGCACATGCACACACGCACGCGCATGCGCGCGCGCACATACACACACACACACACACACACACACACACACGGAGGAATAAGAAATGATGCAGTTGTGAAAGTGGTTGTTGCCCAAGTTTGGGGTCTGAAGCTTGAATATTCAGAGCCCACTTGTGTTCCAGTACACAGGAGTTGGATCCCCAGAGTGATCTGGGTTAGAGTAGCCATATCAGCAAGCTCTGGATTCAAGGAATAAAGTGGAAAGTGATAGAGGAAGACTCCCAATGTCACCTTCTAATCTTCCACGCACATGTATGTACACACATGTGAATATGCATACACCCACTCACACCACATACATACCTTGTTTTTTTTTAGTTTCCAAATCTGAAGCCACCAAGATTCCTTTCCATGATTTCTTTTTTTTTTAATTTTTATTTTTTATTTTTTTATTAGATATTTTCTTTATTTACATTTCAAACGCTATCCCGAAAGTTCCCTATACCATCCCCCTGCCCCTGCTCCCCTATCCACCCACTCCCACTTCTTGGCCCTGGCCTTCCCCTGTGCTGACCAAGATCAAGGGACCTCTCTTCCCAATGATGGCCGATTAGGCCATCTTCTGCTACCTATGCAGCTAGAGACACGAGCTCAGGGGGTACTGGTTGGTTCATATTGTTGTTGCACCTACAGGGTTGCAGACCCCTTCAGCTCCTTGGGTACTTTCTCTAGCTCCTCCATTGGGGACCCTGTGTTCCATCCAATAGCTGACGGTGAGCATCCACTTCTGTGTTTGCCAGGCACTGGTATAGCCTCACAAGAGGCCGCTATATCAGGGTCCCTTCAGCAGAATCTTGCTAGCATGTGCAATAGTATCTGGGTTTGGTGGCTGATGATGGGATGGATTCCCAGATGGGGTAGTCTCTGGATAGTCCATCCTTTCATCTTAGCTCTAACTTTTGTCTCTGTACCTATATCCTTTCATGGGTATTTTGTTCCTTATTCTAAGGAGGAATGAAGTATCCACATGATGGTCTTCTTTCTTGGTTTTCTTGTGTTTTGCAAAATGTATCTTGGGTATTCTAAGTTTCTGGGCTAATATCCGCTTATCGGTGAGTGCATATCTAGTGACTTCTTTTGTGATTGGGTTACCTCACTAAGGATGATATCCTCCANATCCATCCATTTGCCCAAGACTTTCATAAATTCATTGTTTTTAATAGCTGAGTAGTATTGGGAAGAGAGGCCCCTTGGTCTTGCAAACTTTATATGACCCAGCACAAGGCAAGGCCTGGGCCAAGTAGTGGGAGTGGGTGAGTAGGGGAGCAGAGGTGGGGGGAGGGTATAGGAAACTTTCGGGATAGCATTTGAAATGTAAATAAAGAAAATAATAATAATTAAAAAAAATAAAATATAAACATTCCAGATTTAAAAAAAAAAAAATAGCTGAGTAGTACTCCATTGTGTAAATGTACCACAGTTTCTGTATCCATTCCTCTGTTGAGGGACATCTGGGTTCTTTCCAGCTTCTGGCTATTCTAAATAAGGCTGCTATTAACATAGTGGAGCATGTGTCCTTATTACCAGCTGGAAGATCTTCTGGGTATATGCCCAGAAGAGGTATTTGTGGGTCCTCCAGTAGTACTATGTCCAATTTTCTGAGGAACCGCCACACTGATTTCCAGAGTCCTTTCCATGATTTCTTCTAGATGTTTTATAGCTTCCCTCAGTGACCTACCTGATGCTCATTTTGTCTGTGGTACATCTCTCCCTTGTAAACCCAGCTTTCTGCAGGGTTGGTTCTGACTGATGATCTTGGGCAAATGCTCTTTCCTAAATCAATCAATACAGCATTTCACAAAACATGTTAGCCAGCAGGACCATGTGATTAAGAACATGATTGGTAGTCAGAGAAGAGATTTACTACATATAGGAAGATACAGTTTGTGCCTATATTCCCTTAAAATCTGGCTCTACCCTTTCTCTACCCCCAAACAAGGTTTCTCTGTGTAGCCCTGGCTGTCCTGGAACTCACTCTGTAGACCAGGCTGGCCTCGAACTCAGAGATCCTGCCTCTGCCTTCTGAGTGCTGAAATTAAAGGTGTGCACCACTATCATCCCACTGGCTCTACCCATCTTATGCCTTTTAAAACTTACAACATTTTTATTTATTTTCTAGAGATGAGGTATGCCATGGCATCAATGTAGATATCAGACTACATCCTGTAGTAATTGCTTCTCTCTTCCTACCATGTGAGCCTCTGGAATCGAACTCAGGTCATCAGGCTTGGCAGCAAGTGCCTCTTCTCACTGAGCCATCTCATTGGCCAATTTAATTAACTTGATTTAATCAACTGATTTTTTGAAGCAACTAATTGGGGATATTACAAGGCTTCGTATTATTGAATGGCCAGATCTTACCAATATTTAAACACAATTTTCCATGTTTCCTAGCAAAGTCCTGGTCACCCTTCCATGCTTGACCTACTAAAACACCATGCTCTGTAGCACCGTCCTCTGAATGGGACAGTTGCCATCCCACAATATGGGCTACTTACAAGAGAACATCACAGCTGGGATTGTTGACATTTCCCTTGCCTTGGAGGAGGAGACAGGCAGAGTCATTGTACACTTACCTGAATTTCTAGCCAGTTGAATGTATTCTGCCCTAATGGTCCATGGCCTTGAGGCTTCAGTGGGGGTAGAACACATAAGCTGGGAAAGAATATGAAAGAGGGGCTCCAGCTACACAGCCATGGGAAAGCAACCATCCATGCTGGCAAAGATTTTTCCAATGCATCTGCTTTAGGGCACCCACACTCCTGCCCAAAGCCCTTCACTCTGCCCTGTAAGGAAGCTTAATATGCTCATAGGTTCCCCATGGTGAACTCTGAGGGAATCAAACTTTGGTTTGTCATTTCGACTTCCTAGAGAGGGGGAATTATTACTCAGTGTCTCTCCAACCACATCTCTATACACTGCCCCCTGTGCCTCCTGGAGAAAAAAAAATCTCAAAGCACACCACATCATTGAGAAGCTTTTAGTGATTCCTTGCATGACCATGAAAGTTAAAACTTATCTGTCTCCCCTACTGTATGTCCTATGAGCAAACACCTAATCTTGCCACAACTCTATGACCAATTGAACTCCTGGTAGATGATAGATTTGTGTGTTGTTAAGGGCTGGGTTTATTCTCTTCTATTTGTCAAACATTGTTTAGGTGATGGAGAGAGGGACAGCCTTAGAAGACTGACATGTGCTGGAATCACTTTGCAGAATTTTTATGAGAAAATTTCTCACTAAAGATTAACGGCTGGTCCAGGAAGTCAATCGAAGAAAAACATCAAGGTAAAGAATTCGGTATCAGTCTCGCTGTGACTTTTCACCCTTGCCCAGGGGACAATAACTCAAATGCCTCCTTTGCCATCAGGATCCACAGAGCAGGGCTGAGGTCAACTTGATAAGGAACAGTTAGTGTTACTGCAAGAATGCTCCAAGGAACTGGATTCACACCTCCATAGCTTTCTCCCTGGGGAAACAAACCACGGTTAAATGTAGGCTGCATGCCCAGCTACAGATGCCCAACACGAAATGAACTCAATGGCATCTTTGGAGGTTACTTGTCTCTCAATGTTATGATATATATATATTCTTATATATTATGGATTCTGGTTTTATGTTTTTATGGGAATCACCAGAATGTCTCTGTGTCTATAAGCATTTCTTGTGCTTTTTCTTTGGTTTTTGTTGCTGTGTTGGTTGGTTTTCTGACTTGTTTGTTTTTGTTTGGTATTTTTATTTTATTTCATTCCTTAGATGCCCATTTGTTTCCTAACAAGAGACAGAAAGGGTGTGAGTCTGAACAGAAAGGAAAGGCAGGGGGAGGGAAATAGAGGGAGGAGAATCCAAAATCAGAATATATTGTATTTAAAAAATCTGTTTTTAATAAAAGAAAAAAATTAAGAATTCTCCAAGACGAATAGTATCTACTAGGTTTGACCCAACACTCTATTCTTATAAACAACAAACACACCTGTAATTTGCTGGACTAGATGCTCAGACAGTGACAGTTTTAGAGGGGAGTCTGTGGTGATCAACTCTAATAAACTAGATACTGTGAAAACTTGTATGAACAAACACACCGGTCAAATGCAGTTCTCTAGATAGAATCTAAAACAGAACTGGCCACGGAGGACAGTGGGAGCGAATCAGGTCACAGGAACAAGAAGGCTAAATTTAAACTGTTGTTAAGGAAAGTTATCTGAGCCCTGCAGCTATTAAATATGAGTACAAGGTCTAAAATTGTCACACAGTCTTTGATTTAAAAATGAAACACTGGAGATGCTCACAACAGACCCTTTCCATAAATGAGTATATAGGCATGGAAAAGAAATAGCTAACATAAAAGCCTTTTAGTGAGCCTGATAAGGCTCTCCTGTCACAGGCATGGCTGCCCAGGTGTGTGTGTGTGTGTGTGTGTGTGTGTGTGTGTGTGTGTGTGTGTGTGTGTGTTGGGGGGTGGCTAGTCTATAGTGCCCTGCTCACAGTAAAAAACAAAACAAAAACCAAACAAAAAACCCTTCTTTTTACTATTAGAAATGCAGGACAGAACTTATATTAAGTTTCCACCAAAACAATGATTATTTGATATAGTTGGAGCCACTCTGAGCAGGATACCTTCAAATTGTTTTCTTGTATCATTGTCCTACACAGGTGGCTAAAGTCTTATGTGACACTCAGTAGCCACTACAGCACACCAAAGGCAAGGGAATGCAACTTTGTAGCTCCCTAGACAACAGGCCCCCTTGTCTTCCTGCATCAATAAGGTGACAGCTTCTAGGAGGAGGGGTTTGGGATCACAGCATCAGAGGTTCCATCCCATCCTGGCAATGAGGGTGTGAGAGCACAAAGCAGACCTCAAACAACAGCCAGGAAGCAGGGAATGGAGGGAGAAAGAAAAGAAGGGGAGAGGAGGGGAGAAAGAAGTAGAGACTGGGAGAAGGGGAAGAGAGGGGAGGGAGAGGGGGAGAGCAAAAGGGGGAGAAGGGTAGAAGAGAGGAGGGAGAAAAGAAGAGGGAGGAGGTTAGGGGGGGAGAGCCTATGGTGCTATCTATATTTTGGGGTGTAAAGGTTTACTGGGACAGGGAAAGAGCATGTTAAGTATTTCAGTACAGAACAGTATTATTATCAAGGCAAGAGGGTTAAGATGTAGCTTGGCGGTAGAATTCTAGTACACTGTGTACAGGCCCTGGGTCCCATCCCTAGCACCAAGGGAAAAAAAAATAATAAACAAGTAACACATCAGGCCATATGGTTTTTTTGATTGTTCAATAGGATTTCTAGAAACCTCCAAGAGCTCCCAAATTCACTGTGAGAATTATGAGGGTAAAACAGTTATCCAAATAAGGGGACAAAAACATAAACTATGAAATTATAGGGATGTCTAAAGTAGAAACTGTGTCAACAAGAGTCTATTGTCTTTGAGTAATAGTAGTGACTAAGTTAGTGAAATAGCAAGCACACAGATTTTTCTGTTTGCTGGAATTTAAATGCCTAGGTTTATCTTATTATTTTATGGTTATGTGTGTTTTGTCTGCATGTCCATATGAGTACTACATGCATGTGTGGTCATAATCAGGAGTCTGATATCTTGGGACTGGAAGTACAGGTGGCTGCCACATGAGTACTGAGAATCGAATCTGGGTCCTCTGCAAGAGAAACAGCTATTCTTAAGACTCTCCAATCCCTGGAAATTTTTTAAAGACTTTTTTTAAAGAGTGCTTTGCTTGGGGCTGGAGAGATGGCTCAGCAGTAAAGAGTATTGGCTGTTGTTCCAGAGGTCCTGAGTTCAAATCCCAGCTATCACCTGATGGCTCAGAACCATCTTCAGTGGTGTCTGATCTCTCCTTCTGGTATGCAGATGCACATACAGACACAAAGCTCATATACATATATAAATCTTTTTTTTTTAAGTGTGCTTTGCTTGCATGTATGTATGTGCATTGTGTGCATGCAGTGTCCTTGGAGGCCAAAAGGGAGCTTTGGATTCCCTGGAACTGAAGTCACAGCCAGTTGTAAGTGGTCTATGGATCCTCTGCAAGAGCAGTCAGTGCTCTTAACCACCGAAGCAGCTTTCCAGCCCCAGTGGAATTGAAGTCCGGGCATCTTAGGAATTACTTCTTTTTACTACTCTCTAAGCTGGCAGGAAACCCACAGCAAGTATAAATAACCTATGCATACATGGAGGGGAAGCTGACAGTTCACATTCACTGTGTGATAATGCATAAAGCCCAGGCCCTACACGGGTGGAATTTCTCAGGTGCTTCACAGAGGAGGAACACCTGGCTCCTGCCACCAGCTTCTTCCATACTTGCAAAGAGGGTCCATCCTGAGGCATCTGGTCCTTAGGTTATTTCCTCTAGGTCCAAATAAAAAAACAAACCAACCTTCTTCACTTGTCTTCTGCCTCCAGCCCAGATATTTGTCTTATCGCCTTCTACTAGAGAGGCTCAGGTGTCACCGGCGCTTTCCCATTTTTACATCATGCATGCCTGGGGACTTCAGCAGGATTACCACAGCATAGAGCACACTGGAAAGCAGAATGAGGACAGAGGCTACTGGGGGCTCATGAAACCCTGCTTTACTGTTGTGGAGCCTTTTATGTGTTGTTCACACATATCATTGAAGGGAAGCATGTTCCACCGCTGCTTAGGGTTCCTTGAAAGGTTTTTGGGCTGATCTTCTCTTCTCTGTGCCTACATAGTCATATATGGAAACATCTCCAGTGTTTCATTTTTAAATCGAAGACTATGTGACAATTATAGACCTTGTGTCTTTGTTTAATAGCTGCAGAGCCCAGATAACGTTCCTTAACAACAGTTTAAATTTAGCCTCCTTGTTCCTGTGACCTGACTCACGCCCACTTAGCTTCTGGGTCATTTCTGTCTTAGGTTCTAACCAGAGAACTGCATTTGAAGGATAAACTTGCTCTTACAAGTCTTCATAGGATTTAGCTTATAAAAGTACATTAACATAGACTCCCCTTCTAATATTGTCACTGAATATCTAGTCCAGTAAAAGAAAACCATTTTCCTTTTGAAAAACACACACACACACACACACACACACACACACAAATGCATACAGTGTTCATCTTGTGAGGTGTATAACACATTGACACTTGCCAGACAGGAGGTATGTGGAAGGAGCCGGATGAAACCGGCACAGATTCTCTCTTGTTCGGCAGGCAACTTGAATAACCAACCTTTCAAAACTTTAACTTACGGTGGTAAAGAGGTGTTTCGCCAGGCATAAAAGTCCATCTAAGCAAGAAACCATGAGTTTATAGCTAACCAGAAGAGGCAAAGTCACTATTATAATACACATATGATTCTACTTTGGACAGCACCCTCTGAATTTCCATAAATTTCTTTCATCCTCTGTGACCAGACAGTGGTGACCTGACTTGAATATGTTCTTATTTTCATACACACACTTACAGTGTGTGTTGTTGTTGACAACAGTAGAGACATTTTCCCTATTAGAGGTTTACTGCAAATGCTCTCTGGGCACCAACTTTTTAATGGCTCAGGTAATTCTTTCAGACAGTGCCTACAAGCTGGACAAATATACCAAACCCGTTACCCATGCGATGTCGCTTTCTCAGGAGCTGATAGATGTAATGAGTGGCTGCCAATCTTAGTGCCCTCTGAGGCCCCTCTACCCCCACACAGCATCTGACTCTGCTGGCAACAGACGCAGAACTCTCTGATCCAGTCAGAGTCAGCCCTATTCTGACCCAGAGCAGGAGCCACCACAGGATGTCCAGTGCTGTGGTTTGGGGGCCCTGAAGTCTATAGGTTCCACGTGGGGATAAAAGATATGCATTTCTTTGTCCTGGTGTGGCAGGTCTATGGCAAATGGCTGGTAATGGTAGGGGCAGATGCTGGCCTGAGAAGAGGGCCTTAGGTGGAGAGTTGATGGTTAAAGTACTCTCCACTGAGAATGAAGAATGAAGTCGTGGACTCCGAGAGCAACTTCCGTCACCAGCTCAGGAAAGGAATAAGGAACAGAGTAGGTTGATCTCTGGGTTCGAGGCTCAGCCAGCCTGGTTTCAGGACAGCCAAGGTTACATAGAAAGGCTCTCTCTGAAAAATCCAAACCTTCTGGAATATTTGCGAGTCTCTAACCTTTCAGACTTTTTGATTTGATTATATCCGTTATGTTGACCTTTAGTGATAGTAAAGTGGTGTTCAAAAATATATAGACAATGAATAGGGTGTACTGGTTGCTGGTTTTCTAGAACCCAGAGAATGAGAAGCAGCTAATCCTTCTGGAGAACAGAGCCCAACAGGGAATCAGCAACGCCAGCACCCAGAAGGACAAAGGCAGATCTGTCCCTAAGAGCCACTGAAAGGACCTTGCAAATGACAAACGGAGTTGCTCTGACAAAGATGTGTGGGGATCTTAATCTTCTTTGCCATTTTCTTTTTCTTTAACCTTCCCCTTGAAATGCTGAAGATTCTTAAATCTTCGACAACAAAATCTCCCGCTGATGGTAGAAAAAGTTAAGCTTGTTGGATTTGAATTAATACCATTATCCCTGAGGGCACAGTGGTTAAGAATATGTACTGCTCTTCCAGACGTGGTCCCATCACCCATGCCGAGCAGCAGGCAGCTCATAACTCCTTATAACTTCAGATCCAGTGGGTCCGATACCTTTGGCCTCCAAGGACACATGAATTCATGAGCACATATAATATATATATATATATATATATATATATATATATATATATATATGTCATAAGATGAATATTTTTAAAATAAAGGTTTTCCTTCCTCCTGATGCTGGTCCCCTGGGTTCACTTCACAAACTATGCATGCAAGCCCTTGTATCAGGCTCTGGATTATGAGGAAGCCAGACTAACCTTGATGGTTCATCTTAACTGTCAACTTGATTGGTAAAGCACAGCTCAAGGTGTGACTGTGAGGGCATAGTCAGAGAAGATGGCATACCCTCATACATAATCAGTACCACCACAACTAAACACCAAGAAGGAAGGAACCAGTCTCTCCCCCTCCCCTCCCCATCCCTCTCCCCCCTCCCCCTCCTTCTCCGCTCCTCCCCCCTTCCTTTACTACTGTTTAAGGGCTGCTCTGCTCTCTCACACCCTCATTGCCACTATGGGATGAAACCTCTGACAGTGTGATCCCAAACCATCCCCTTCTCCTAGAAGTTGTCACAATGATTAGAAGCCTCACCAATGGAGGAAGACACGGGGGGGGGGGGCTGCTGTCTAGAGAATACAAAGCTGCATTCCCTTACCTTTAGTGTGCAGCAGTGGCTACTGTCACAAGAGACTTTGGCCATGTGTGTGAGGTGATGATGCAAGAAAACACGTCAGTGAGACTACCAAGGTTCTGCTCTTCTGTCAGAGCTGTGACTGAGCCTCCGGTCCCTTGCTCATAGGTAGGTAAAGTTTTTATAAAACCAATGATTATCTGATATAGTTGGAGCTGCTCTAAGCTATGCTGCCCCGGGCTGGATATCTTCAACTTTGCTTCTTTTGTCTTCCTGGAAAATCCAGAAGTGTCGAAAAGCCTGTAACAAAGTCCTTTCTATTAAAATAAGCATTCTTGGGTCTGTTTTCTGGAACTAAGAATCTCAGCCTCTTGACTGTGTGTTTTGGTGGCACATGGCTTTAACAATGGCACTCAGGAATGGAGGCAGAAGCAGGCAAATCTTTGGGTTTGAGGCTAGCCAAACCAGCTAGCCTGGTTTATAGAATAAGTTCCAGGATAGCTAAAGGAACACAAAGGAAAAGGGATTAAAAAGAAAAAAAAAGGAAAACATCCAATAGTTATTTAAAGTCTCATTCAGTAATAGTGGTCTATTTTCAGTTTGTTATAAAAGGAAAAAGCCAGCACTTTATACTTACTGTCAAGCCAAATTAGGTATTTGATAATATCCAAATATCTTGGCTCTTAAAAGAAAATGATAAGCCCAAACCCCTCTGACCTCAGGCACAAACCTTCTTTTATACTTGTTTCTCCCACACACCTCAGCCACAAGCTTCCAGGCAGACTCAAGCCTCCAGAAGACACTGTACCAACACAACTCCCAGGAAAGTGCCGGTTCCCAGGTCTGTATACTTTGTACAGGCAACCTCCTCACAAACAGACTTCCGATCTGTCACGCTGGAGAAACCATGAGGCCATTCACCTAAAATCATGGTTGCCGTATACGTTTAAACTATGTTACTACTGTGAGTAACAAAAGAATCAAAGCCAGTATAACTTAGACAGATTTGCTCTATAACACAGCAATAATTTGCTTTTAAAAAATACAGGGATTTGCTAGTTCCCAACTGGGATATGAATCCACACTCCCAGAGACCCATGCTCCTCATCTTGATGTTCCCTACAGGCACTGACAGACAGCAGGTGGAGTTATCATACTATCTACACTCTAGCCAACAGGAAGGAGAAAAGAAAGGTGCACAGGAGGCGTGCCCTGTCCTATAAGGACATCCTCTAACACCCATTAACCAGAATTCTGCAGCCCAATAGAGCTGGGGGAATGCAAGCTTTATCTTGAATATCTCACTGCCCAAACACAACCTTCAGTCTCTGCAGCAATAGAAGAAGAGAAAGACAGGCACCAAGAGCTTACTGCTGACGCTGAGACCAGACTCTTGGACAGTGTGTGTGTGTGTGTGTGTGTGTGTGTGTGTGTGTGTGTGTGTGTATGTAT
>NC_034596.1:51479332-51488414 GCF_900095145.1 Mus pahari
GAGACAGGGTTTCTCTGTATAGCCCTGGCTGTCCTGGAACTCACTTTGTAGACCAGGCTGGCCTTGAACTCAGAAATCCACCTGCCTCTGCCTCCCAAGGGCTGGGATTAAAGGCGTGCGCCACCACTGCCCGGCTCATCATTCTATAAATAAGGATACCTGTATAGAATGCAGGATTCTCCCAAAGCCTTGTCTGTGGGTGGTTAAGTTTTTATGAACACGTACTTTCCCTTGGTTAAGATAGCAATCAGATATTTTAGAAGATTTACTATCTATTTGTGTATGTGTGGCTATGTGAGTGTCTTAGTCAGCATTCTATTGCTGTGGAAAGACACCATGGCCACAGCAACTCTTACAAAGGAAAGCATTGAATTCGGGCTGGCTGACAGTTTCAGAAGACTAGGCCATTGTCATCATGGCAGGGAACATAGCAGCAAGCAGACAGACATGGTGCTGGAGAAGGAGCTGAGAGTTCTGCATCTGGATCCGTAGGCAACAGAAAGAGAAAACTAAAGAGCCTCTGGGCCTGGCTGGGGCTTTGGGAAACCACAAAGCCCACCCCCAGTGACACACTTCCTCCATCAAGGCCACACCTCCTAATCCTCTCAAATAGTGCCACTCCCTAGTGATTAGTCATCAAACCTACGAGCCCACGAGCCCATTCTTATTCAAACCACCACAGTGAGTATATGTACACACTGTGTGCACATGTGGAGACCAGAAGAGAGCTGGTATCCTTCTCTATCACTCTCTATAGATCCTTTTCAGGCAAGGTCTCTGCCGAAGCTCTCCCTTAGTTACATGCAAGCAAGACTTTTGGAGAGATATTTGACTTCCAAGAGTATTAAGATTGAACTCAGAAATCCGCCTGCCTCTGCCTCCCAAGGGCTGGGGTTAAAGGTGTGCGCTACCACTGCACTGCTTAACTAAACATTCTTAACTCTTTCTTGTATAAAGGATCACGGACATGAGTTGTTGTCTTGTATGTCTTTACTGCACCGTCCCTCTGCTGGCCTCCAGCTACTGCCACAGTGATTTCTGCAATGCCACATTGTAGTGAGTTCTGAGTGTGAAAAAGCTACCCTGGGTCACAGACCTTTTTTTGTGGAGAAGTGGGCAGCACTGGACACATAGACTCTGATGGGAGATGTACCTAGATGAGAGTCAGCAGTGCTGGGAGTAAATCATGCTGCCCAGAAAGGCTGATGCGGCCAGTAAAGGCTCACTGAAGGCTTCCCAAGACCATCACATTAGTAACCTCTGCCGAATCGTCACACAAGGACTGACTGAGAAAGAGCCAGAAAACTAGCAAAAAACGGCCCTGTCCTCAGACCCTCCGATCAGCAGAGTTCACATTCCATGATCTTGGAATATGATCAGTTAAAGCATGACTGCTCCTTTGTTTACTTAACTCTCACCATCTCTACCAAATATGGAGAAATCCACTCATGGACAGAACCACAGTAGTCCTCTGAAACCTGAGTGGCGGATTCTCAAAGACACATAGGATCCTTCTAAAATAAATATTTTTCTCTCCCAACTCTGTGTATGTCTCTTTTCTAAGACTGACTTTGGCTGTTTAAAAATCTTCCTTTTCCATTCTTTATGAATTCCGTTTTTACAGAATGAACTCACGTCGCTTTTACAGGGAACAAGAGCCGTAATCAATGTCCAGCCTAACTGGGGAATTAATTAGAGTCAGACCATGAGGTGCCAGAGTCTCTCAAAGGCAAATCAGCATTTCTGTCTCTCAAGACAAACAGGCCTCTCTCTCCCTTCATCCCCTCTCTCCTTACTCAGAATCGTTGGGGACCAGCAGAGTCCTGAAACAACAGGCGGGAAAGCAGGTGTCTTCCGGAGAGCCCAGTGCTGCCCAGATGGAAGAAGAGATTAAAGGGACAGGAAGTGTGACCACTCCTCGGCAGAGCCAGGACAGATTGAGAAATGTGCTGTTCTTACAAGAGTGCCAAGGTCATTACTAAATAAATGGAAACTATTGTTCATAAAAGGCACTTGTACAGACGTGAAGCTCTCTTTACGGCCCTGTTTAAATTATCCAGAAACAAAAGGTTGGACGGCTACCCACTTCAGCTTCACACACACACACACACACACACACACACCACACACACACACACACACACACACACACACACACACCATGAAATCTTCCGGGCCTTATTCCTCTTGCTTACCAGGAGGCCACTGACATGGCCTCCTAAGCTCTGGCTGTGTGCCTCCGGACTCCAGAAACCAAATTTCAAAATGCCCACTAGCTCAAAGGCATCCCTACCTTAGAAACTATCCTCTAATTCTTCACTATGGAGCTTTAGATATGATAAAAAAAAAAACAAAACAAAAACAAAAACTAGGGTTCCTAAGTGTATTTCTTTGGGTGTCCGTGTCTACCCCATCGCCTTCATGCTGCCCCCCACCCCTTCCAGTATGGCTCCCTTTTCTGTGTTTGCCTTGTCATCTCATGCTGGCAGGAAAACCGCCAGCATTCCCCAGATCCTGTCAGGACCCAGCATAGGAAGCTACACAAAGTCTCTTGTAATTATCCAGGAACCCTGAGACATGCTGCTTGTCGCAAGACCTGGTCCCAGAACTTGGGAACCCTAGGGAAGCAGAAAGGAGCTTAGAGTTAATGGCTTTAGACGGCCCTAAAGAGACAATGTAGGTCCCGCAGGTAGCAATGTGGTTCCAATGTCAATACCTATAATCTTGTGTAGCATCTGGGTTTTATAGTCTCTCCACACTGGGGAGATTTAAGATGCTCCCTCTGAGAGCTGGAGAAGGTGCTGCCCAGAAGACATGCCCACTGGACTGTTTCAAAGACATTATTAGTTCCTAGAACATCAGGATGACTAAAATCAGAACTTCCAGAAGTGGAGCCTAGAATTTGAGGGAGGAGTTACAGGTTTGGAAATGGCTGCCTAGATGACCTTCATTCATCCTTTGCATCTTTCTACAGCCCCTCTGTCAGCTATAGGAGCCAGTAGTGTCCACAGAGTGGATGGTCATGCAGAATGCTCCCACACACCCACACAAAAGTGTGATCCTTTGGGAATAAGGAAGAGAAAGAAAATGATAAGACAGACAGAAATTCATCCCTAAACTAAGAACAACACTACATTCCTGGCATCTACTTCTGCCCAAAGCAACTCTTGTCCCAGCCCTCACTGCACAGTGTTGAGCAAAGAGAAAGGGAGTTAGTTGTAAGATTGATGCTTAAGACGAGTTCCACTCCATAGGCCCACGCCATTAAATGTGCCCCTTTCCTCATGAGCTAATATCTATGTGGGTGCACCATGAAACTCCCAACTACTTAACTACCAATTAATTGCAAAAAAACAGCATTTCCCTCTCACCTGCTTCAGTCTAGGAAGTGAAGAGTGTACTCAGCACACACACACACACACACACACACACACACACACACACAAGGGCTGATCTCAGAACAACTCCGCTGATGGAATGGCCTTCGGTTGTAACCCACAGATACATCATTCACCTGCCACAGACCCTGAAAGCAACCCACAATCATCACCATTTGAGATGCATGGGGTGCATCAACTTATGACTTAGAATGATCTGTGCAGTTTTAACTAAGGAATAATGGAAAATTAATACATATTCAAAACCAAATTGGACCTTTTTTTTTTAAACTCTCTGACTTAAGTTCACTTAACAGACCCTTCACCAAATCCCAAATGCTATAAATAAGCAAATATACTAGAATAGAGGATTCATTCAGGCATGGTGGTACGCGCCTGCAATCCCAGCATTCAGGAGGCTGAGGACTGAGTCTCCTGAGCTGGAGCCAGCCTGGGATGCATAATAAAGCCCTGTCAAGAAAGGATAAGAAGGAAGGGAGAAGGGGAGGGAGCTGGCAAATAAACCCATTCATTTCCTTTCTTCCAGGGGCCTACTGTGGCTCAACACATACATACTCAAGGCCAAAATCCAAAAGATGTAAGACCCAAACATTATTGTTATGCCTCCCCCATTGAAAGAAACAAACAAGGTTGCCACAAAAAAAAAAAAAATTTCAGCAATATAAATCAAGATCCACTTTACGGAGTTGATTTTAGCATTTAACCAAAGAAAGCAGCCATGACATAATTGCCTGACCTTGGATAGTTCCATTGTTTTGTTCTGTGATCACAACTTAAAAAACAAATTGTTTTATAGGCACCTGGCTCATTATGCATTACAAATTAAATCTCCATTTATCTATATGCTCCAAACAGTACCTATCCGTCGTCATCACTTAAAAACACATTGCCCTTCTTTCTAGCCTTGTTAATTTCCAGATGCTAATTAAATTTAAACTCATAAAAATATCTGTTTAGCATGCATGGCAGAATCATCCCTCAATATCCATTACCCACTGTACACCCTGTGTGTTTACTCTCTGTTTTCTGTTTGCATTCTTATCTGCACACCTCAGTTTCCAGGGACAGACTGGTGATTTAGCCTAGAATTCAAGCTCTCTCTCCCATTTTTGATTCTATGCGGGTTGTCCCCTCTGCTTGATGCCTTTGTAAGCAACTTTCTTTCAAATGATCGCAGAGAAGAATGACTTCCAGATAATAGAACTTAAATATGGAACAGCAGGATGATAAAGGAGTGCCAGGAGAGAGCTGTATTTTACCCCCCCCCCCTTTCACCAGACCATTACACAAAAGGAGAAGACTTTCGATCTCCAGAGATCCACGGCACTTATTTATTGCCATAGGAAGGCTGACAGACAGTCTGAAAGCCAGGCAGATAATGAATGGACTGCTCATGACCAATACCTAACATAAAACATGCCACCATGGGGAAAGGGTTGGGAGAGAGGACCCAGGGATCACCCAGCAGGAAAATGGCAGGCACACGCTGGCTTCTCCCTAACGCAGGTCGTGTCCAGTGAACACAGGGCAGAGAAGAGAAGAGCCTGCTTCTTCGAGTATGTTGGTCCCACCTTACCAATGTCTCCACTCTGCCTTGCTTTTCTCTGCTGGGGAAATGGTCCACTGTCAAGCACACCCCCAGGGAAGACAACCCAGGCACAGAAGAAAGCCACACTCCATCCATCATGGTGTACACAATAGCCTCCGCACCTCTGCAAGAGAAGGCTCTCTGCAGGTTAAAGTGGGCTGTGCTCTCTGTCTCACTTCCTTTAAAGCCAAGCCAGGAGAGAATTAAGCACCCAGAGTCACAGTTCTACCACCATGAGGCCTCCCTGGACCTCCCATCTTCAGTGTCAGGGTCAACCACCTGTCTTGTAAAAAGCAAACATCATAAGCTCTGTGGAAAGCATCAAATCTCTACCTTTTTTCCTTCTATTATTTTGGTTCGGGGAGGATGGCAACATTTTAAAAAATACAAAACAATGGGGCCTGATGGCATGGCTCAGCCAGTAAAGAGGCTGCCACACAAGCATGAGGTCCTGAGTTGGAATCCTCTGCAACCCATATAAAAAGCCAGGCACGATAGCTGTATGTCACCTGTAACCCCAGCGCTGGGAAGACAGAGGTGGCCAGATCCTTGGAGCTGGCTAGCCAGCCATTCTACCCAAATTAGTAAGTTTCAGGCTCAAGAACAACCCTTGTCTCAAAAATAAAGTGGAAAGGGATTAATGAAGACACCCTGCACTGACCTCTGGATTCTACACACACACACACACACACACACACACACACACACCTGTATAGATCCACGCACACATACACCACATACAATAGAAAGAAAGAAATCTAAAACTTATTCTCAATTGACACATCTCACCAGAGCAGACTAAAAATCAAATGTTCTTATCAGTCCCTATCTAATTATATACTAGAAAATACAGATTGAGTTCCTCAAAGACATGAAATACACTCCTTTCGTGTGTTCAGCTGTTTGAGTAGGTAGGTGTGCGTGCATGTGTGCACTTGGGAGTGGAGGCCAGAGGTCAATAGCAAGTGCTGCTTCTATCAATGTCCATAGTACTTTTTGCTTCTATCAATGTCCATAGTACTTTTTGAGGCATAGACAAATAATTTGCTTAAGTTACTAGGACATCACTTGATACAAGGCCAGCTGGAAGACAATGGCACATCAGCTTTATAAAGCGTTCAAGGAAACAGCTCTCCACCTCAAATTGTCTTCTTCCAAAGTGAAGGGGAAAGTGAGACACTTCAGACTTGAGAGAACTGGTCCTCACCAATATGCCTGTGCGGCATTTAGCAACGTTAAAAAGATATTACTCGGGGTGAAAGAAAATGATGACAGATAGAAATACAAGTGTAGGGTCAGGGTAGAATGGCTGCCAGAGGGGCCTGACACTTTCTCGGAGCAAAAGACCACTTACATACACTTGAGATGAGTTAACGAATAATACATACAAGAGTAGCAAGTCCTTGTCAAAGCAAAGACAGTGTCACAGAGCAGCCCAGAGCATTAGCTGAGCTAAGACACAGAAGCGACGACCACCATCATGGACTTCTAAATGAGGCAAGCAATCTTAGCTGAAACCTCACATCCAGGAAGGCTTCTGCCGAAACCCTAAGACATTGGTTCTCAGTCTGTGGGTCACGACGCCCTTTGGGATCACAGGACCCTTTCACGGGGGTCACAAACCAGACATCCTGCACATCAGATATTTACATTATGATTTACAACAGTAGCAAAATTATTACAGCTATGAAGTAGCCATGAGTTAAATCTATGGTTGGGGGTCCCCACAGCATGAGGAACTGTACTAAAGGGTGGCGGCATTAGGAACGCTGAGAACCACTGCCTCAAGATAATACAAACTCATCTCAGTCATTTTCCTCTCAGTATGGACCATGAAATTGAATAGGATGCAGGCTTCTTGTCCCCCCCCCCTTTTCTGCATAGAAATAACAATAATGCATCTAGAAATTTTTTTTAAAGAAATTCAGTTTTACACAGACAAATGAGAAGTGCAATACTGCTAAGCTCAGAAGTGATAGACACCGTAATTCTCTCTTGGGCCGAGATGTTTGTACACTGAGATCCACAGGTTTCATTACAGCCTCTCTCCTGAGAGAGGTTATTGAGAGAAAGCTCGTCTTGGCAAACAGGCAGCAGGAATGTTCTGGTCCTGAACAGAAGAAGCGATGCCATGGAGTAGTTAAGAGAGGGAAAGTGTGTCCCTTTTCAGTGTACACTTAATTCCGGGTCACGGAGCAGGTAGATTATCAGCTGATGCTGGGCCTCCTGGGGCAGACAGGATACTTGCAGGAGCAGATGTTTTGGGCTTGATCTGAACTAAGAAAAGAATTGGGAAAGGAACAAAGGCAGTGCACTTCAATAACATTGCGTTACCAGAATTAGGAAATAAAAATACATCCGGCTATATTTAAGCTACAAATAAACAAGAACTGACACTTTTATTGTTAAGTGTATCCCAAATACTGTATCCTGTGCTCTGTCTGCCAAACCCACCCTCTATAGGGGAAAGAACTAAGATCTCCCAGCTTTGCCTGTGAAAATAGAAGTGGGACCTTGGAGAATGGGGCCTTCGAGGGTCCTCAAAATAGCCACCAGGATCACTATCATATCTTCTTACTTCTGATTTCTTACTCTAAAATGGTAAACAAATTTCTACATTGTGCCCAGTGAATAAAAAGCTTCAGGTTGCCTCTGCCCCCTAATACCTTAAACACACAGGGAAAAGATGACCTCGGCAGTAATGGCCATCCCTTTTCCCCAGCCTTGCCAAGGACCAGCCTCGGTGTGGAGAGGGCTCCTGAGAGAAGGAGTGTCTGGGAGCAGAGAAACAATGGACTTGAAGTCAAATCTTGGGTCCAAGCTGGCGGCCTGTGCTCTGCTGGAGTCAGCTTTGCAGCCTGCATTCTCTCTGTTCTGCATTCTTCCTCTCTGATCTAATTTTTCTGGAGGTCTGCTTTCTCTCAAGATCTCCAGACTCTCTCTCTCTCTCTCTCTCTCTCTCTCTCTCTCTCTCTCTCTCTCTCTGTGTGTGTGTGTGTGTGTGTGTGTGTGTTCTGTTCAAGACAGCAAGACAGTTCTCCAAGCGCTTCCTTCTTGCTAGTCTAAAAACTTTCTCTGGAAGGCTCATCTCCTGCAGATCATAAACTCTGACCTTTATTTTACACATCAATCCAGTCATCTACTTCAGGTTTCCTTTTGAGTCAGCATCCCATGAACGCAGCCCCAGCCCCTTAGTTCTTAGACAGCAAGCACATATTTCCCTGTAACATTGCAAAAGAATTCAGAAATCTGCCTGCCTCTGTTAAGCACAGATGCTAAACTAGCTGGGGTGGGGGTAGGGGTAGGGGTGGGTTCAGTCCTGAAATTACCCTTCTACCACACCTGGGTCTGAACTCGCTGTGTCCCAGGCTGACCTTAAACTCAGGAATCCACCTGCCTTCATATATTTCAGACAAGAAGCTGACTCATTAATGAAGCTGCCTTATATAATTCTTATCTTATTGCATCCTTTTTTTTTTTTTTTTTTTTTTTGCATATGTCTTAGGATTTTACTTCTGTGAACAGACACCATGACCAAGGCAACTCTTATAAAGGACAACATTTAATTGGGACTGGCTTACAGGTTCAGAGGTTCAGTCCATTATTATCAAGGTGGGACATGGCAGCATCCAGGCAGGCATGGTGCAGAAGGAGCTGAGAATTCTACACCTTCATCTGAAGGCTGCTAGCAGAATACTTGCTTCCAGGCAGCTAGCTAGGATGAGGGTATTAAGCCCAAACTCACAGTGACACACCTACTCCAACAAAGCCACACTTCCTAGTAGTGCCACTCCCTAGCATATACAAACCATCACAGCATAGTTGAGAAATTGTATCATTTCAAACTCATGTTTTTAGAGTTCTTCTCCACGGCCTTAAGAACTGTCCTGAAGGTCCCAGCATTTACCATTTTGCTGAAACATTAGCCACACCTTTGCCTCCTAGACTCATGTCTGATTATCGTGGAGTCATTAATGTTAACCAGGAGGACATTCCTTAAAGGAAGAATGTAAAATATGTACATTATGCTGGGCATGGTGGCACACGCCTTTAATCCCAGCACTCGGGAGGCAGAGGCAGGCGGATTTCTGAGTTC
>NC_034596.1:51488474-51492273 GCF_900095145.1 Mus pahari
AGGCCAGCCTGGTCTACAGAGTGAGTTCCAGGACAGCCAGGGCTACACAGAGAAACCCTGTCTCGAAAAAAACAAATATTATTATACAGATAAGCCTTATGCCCATGGCAGCACCCTTGGAGGCCCACGTCTGCTGGCTGTTCCAGGGGCAGGACCCATGTCACTCTGTCCCCACCAAGGCCATGCTGGATCCAACACATCCTCTGTTTCTGATTCCATTCCTCCCCCCCCCCCCCCCCCACTTCTGCTCGCACCAGCATCCTTATTCCACTTGGGAATCAGTCTTAACTAGTTCCTGGTTAAATCCCTTCTTGAGGGATAAAGATTTGAGGAACTTCAAAAATGGACTGACGACCGGAAAGATGGCTCAGTAGTTAAGAACGATGGCTACTCTTCCAGAGGACCTGGGTTTGATTCCCGATACCCACATGGCAGCTCACAGTGGTCTGTAACTCCAGTTCCAGGGAATCTGATACCCTTTACTGGCCTCTGTGGGCACCAACACTGGGCACACACATGGTACACATACACACATACAGGGGAAATACCCATGCACATAAAATAATAATTTTTAAAGTTTTTTTTAAAATGGGTTACTAAGATGCATAGATTTCCTTTAATTCCCCACTGAGTTTCTTGGGTTGTTTTATTTTTTGGTTTGGCTGAACTAACTATGTCTGAACTATAAATGTTCAATTACTTCCTAGACAGCGAATGTGCCATTTGATTCCCCCTTGCTGTATATTTTCTGTGGTTTGCATTATCACTTACTAAATATACTCCAACACTCTATTTACATCTAGCCACAACTCTGAGACCTTTATGTGACTTCTCGCCCTCTAGAACCAGTACAAATAAATCTCTGCTCAGTCACTTAGCACCAAGAGAGGAAGATTCCAATCTTCCTAAAAGAGCCATTTATTTAAGTTATTTGCCTGCTGAGAAATTGTGGGGATGTTGTGAACGTAGCCTGGGAAGGAGCACCCCAACCCCTTCAGGTTCCGCTTTTGAAAATATATGAGCCTTTTAAATCTCCCACTAGGTACTAAGTTTATAAGTATGTTCACTGTCTTGTTGATATTTTATATCTACTCATTTCAAATTAAAAATAAAAAAACAAAATAAATAACAACAACAGCCAGGCGTGATGGCGCACCTGTTTAATTGCAGCACTTGGGAGGCAGAGGCAGGCGAATTTCTGAGTTCGAGGCCAGCCTGGTCTAGAGTGAATTCCAGGACAGGCAGGGCTACACAGAGAAACCCTGCCTCGAAAACAAACAAACAAACAAAAAAGCAAACAACAACAACAAAACCCAACCTTGTTTTAAATTCCATGTAATCCTCAATCCCCAATAAAGAAAGAAAATCCCTTAACCTTCATGCCGGTTGGAAAAGTTTCCACTCTGCAGGAAACCAGTTAGGGAGTAGGACACCCTTTACAGGCAGTTAAATTTATCATCTACCCGAGAGAGAGAGATCATTGCACTGGGAACTCAGACTCCTGAGTTCTAATCCCAGATTTACCCACACACAGGTTCATGATTAGTCAACAAATTCCTCAACGGCAGGAATTATATACATTGTTTCTCTCTAACTTTTTTTTTTTTTTTTTTTGCGATCATCTCATTTTTATTTTGTATGTAACTATTTTGCCTGTGTGTGTCTATCTGTGCTTCATGTGTGTGCATTGCCCACAGAGACCAGAAGAGGGCGTTTGGATCCTCTTCAGCTGGAGCTACAGATAAAGGTTGCGAGCCACCTTGCTTTCCATTTTATTTTTAGATAATCCATGTTTGTGTAACAGTGTTACTTTCCCCACTGAGTGTCTCCATGCTTTACTACGTAAATATATCACTTCCTATCTGTTCATAGTCTGATAGCAATTACGTTGACTGTTTTCAATCGTCCTTCATAAAAAGGACATGAAGAGGTCATAAATTGTCCTTTTATAAAAAACAAAAAAAACAAAAAACAACAACAACAACAACAAAACAGACAGTAAGTCAGTGGTTAAGAGCATGCTGACAAAACACCAATGCACATAAAATAAAAAACAACTCATTGAAAAAAAAATGTTAAGTAAGATAAAAAGGACAGCCAACCCCTTTCCATGGACCAGTGCCGCGGACCAGTTTCTCCAGAGCAGACGCATAAAGCAGAAGTGCTGGAGGGAGAAGCCGCTTTTCTAACTAATCCCGAATCGTACCCCCGAAGTCAAGGATCATTTTCCCATTTTCCCCAGACTCACAGATGAGACACTCTCTTCCCACAGAGTGACACGCAGTAGACTTCATGTTTGCCACATGCTGTAAAAAATGAGGTAGTGTCTGGAGGCAATTCGTTTCCACTTCCTCTCTAATTTGGAAAGCTCATGCCTTTCCCGATCTTTGTTTCCTCTTTTGTGAATTCCATATTTGTGTTGTTGAACGATTTATCTGTTTGGCTTTTTTCTTTCTTCTTCGATTATAAAGATCTTTTTTGAATTCCAGATACTCACTTCCACACAAGCTGTCTTTGCACACTTTTGGAAACAATCACTCCGGAGCTCACGGCAGAGTTGTGATATTTCCATTATTTAGCTACAAAGACCAGACATCAGAGTCCCTTAAACACTGTGCCTTACTCAGATCTGAGTCCCCAATTCTTAGGAAGCATTCTATAGAGTTTACCTGAAAGAATTAAGTATCAGTCAGAAAGAAATAAAATTTTTTTTAAAAGCCTCCACTTTTCCATCCTGCAATAAGTTATACAAGATATATCCTACAATAAAATGTGTTGTGCAGCCAGTCGAAAGAATGCATTCTATCGCTGCTCTGTTCAAAAAATCTCTTCATCTCTGCACAAATTGGAGATTGGAGCTGGAATGGATACCTCAAGGAAAGTGAATAGAAACAAAAAAACAAAAGCAAGAGTAAGACTCAGCCTGACTGCACCATCCAGGTCTTCCTCCTCTGGACACAGGGAAGGACCCTGAGACGAGGGCTGTGCCTCTCTCTGGCCCACCAAGCACTTACTTCCCCCAGTTCCTCTCTTGTCACTTGTTTGTTTGTTTTTGGTTGGTTGGTTGGTTGGTTGGTTTTTCCATAAAGCATCAGGTCCTGGTTTTCCTGGATTATCATAATTTCTGTTGATAGACACTGGAAATGCCACTCCATAGTTCTACACATGAACACATGTATCCACTCCCTACCTTGCCCAATTCACAGGTTGGTCTGAGGCTAGAGCAGAGGGCACTGTAACTCCAAACATCCGAGCCCCAGCCTTGTGTCTGATCTCATCACATGGTTCTAGACAAGACATATAACCTTCTTGAACCTCTATTTCAGTTTTTGTTTTGCTTTGGGTTGACTTGAAGATTTTTTTTTTTTAACCTCTGTTTCTTTATGAACAAATGGAAATAATAATGCTGTCTCTCCCATCTGTCTTCGAGTCAGAACGAAGATCAAAAGAAAAGATGGATGTGGAAAAGCACTTTGGAAACTAAAACAATGTAATGACATACTTGAATGTTTTCCTCTGGCTATAAACAAGACATGAGTTTTTATCTCTGATATATATAAATAAATTCCTAGTATTCTTTTCCTAGTGGTTTTTATTTGACTGTTGTATGTTGTTCACATAAAAATGTGGCTAAGAGAATCACCTAAGATTAGAGGGTTTTATATGGCATCTAGCAAGGAGGAATGAAATAGGATTTCAAGAAATAAATGGTAGGAAATAACTGAGATATATATAGATATAGAAAGAGGGGGGAAAGGAAGAGAAGGGAAGGGAAGGGAAGGGAAGGGAAGGGAAGGGA
>NC_034596.1:51492419-51499350 GCF_900095145.1 Mus pahari
GGAAGGGAAGGGAAGGGAAGGGAAGGGAAGGGAAGGGAAGGGAAGGAAAGGGAAATTTTATGTTTCATCCCTTCCCGATTTTCTGTCTACCAGACCAAAGTCACCCTGTTCAATGCCCTCCACAGAGTAATGTGGTTGAACACTTGGTACCTAGCTAGGATGGTCATGATATTTTGGAAAGTCATAAAGCCTTCAGGAAGAGAAAACTTACTAGAAGAAGTGATTGATCCTGGCAGCGAGCCTTCAGATTTGATAACAAAGCCACACTTCCTGTCCATTCTCCACTCCTGACTAGGAGGCAGTGTGACCATCTGCCCCACACTTTTGCTACCAGAAATCCCTGCCATAACAGACTGTTATCTCCTCTTAACCAAGGAACCAAGATACATCTTTCTTAGTCAATTGCTTTCTGTCAGGAACTTAGTCACAGCAACAAGAAGAACAGCTAATATACTGCTGGAATAAGACTCTCCATAAATGGGAGTCGTAGCAATGAACTTCTCTCTCAAGGCTCTACTTAGGCAGCCTTTCCCTGTACTTGCTGACAAATACCTTCTGACCCAAACCAGCAGGGATAAGGGTTCCCAATTGCAAGGTGCTGGTTGGGAGAACCAGGGATGATAAATAAAGAAGACAGAAGCCATATCTGAGACCAGGAGGTCCTGCATAAGCCGGTGACTAATGCCAAGCAAGTTTGTTGAGAAGTAAGTAGAGCATCATCTATCCTGTTTTCAGGAGACACAGCTAAAGTGCGCAGAGAGTGACATCAGTGTTAGCAAAGAGAACACGGGATTCCTTGGGACTGATAACCACAGGCTGGGGGAAGAGTCGGTTCCCCAGAAACGGCAACCTTGACTCCTACAGGGCACTTAGTTCCAGTGTCAGAGAGGCCCCGACAAGTCTGTTTCCGAACAAGAACACAGGACTAAAGTCCCCTTTGTCCTTTCATCAGGGCCTCTAAGAATGTGTTGGGTTGGTCTGGATCCCCAACAGCCTTCAATTCAATATAATCCTTCCACCACATTGCATATTCTAGACCCCCTTCCAAGGGTAAGCTCAATTACTAGTGCTTAGAACAAATGAACAGATGTTCAGTTAATGTAAGCTTTTTTTCTATTTGCTTTTGATTATAGACTTTTCAGATGTATATTTAAAACTAAGATGGGTGATACAATTAACTTTCAAGTACCTGTCAATCTGCTTCTACAATTATCAACTCCTGGGGAGTCTTGCTTCATTCTCTATATGCTCCTCTATAATTATCTTACATATCCTTTCATCCATACATTTAAAATGGATTCTTTTTCAAAGATCTATCTCATTTGCGTGTGTGTGTCTGTGTGTGTGTGTGTACAGGTGCTGACAGAGGCCAGAGGAGAATGTCAGAGTCTCTGTAGAGTCACAGAGAATCTTGATCAGCACAGCACAGGTGCTCTGCCAGAGAAGTGCATGCTCTTAACCACTGAGCCATCTCTCCAGCCCCTGAAAGGATTCCTTTTTTTTTTTTTTTTTAAAGACAACATTGGGGTATTTTTTGTTTGTTTGTTTGTTTTTCTTTTTTTTTACTTTTTCTTTTTTTGTTTTTTATTTTTGTTTTCTTTTTTTGTCTTTTTTGTTAAGACAACATTGTTATGACACCTAAAAAAAAATCAACAACAATTTCTTACTGTCATTCAATACCCAGTCAATATCCATCCAGATAATTAAAAAGTTTCCAAGTTTAAACCAAGATCCTGTAAGAATATACCAAGTTCCATTTAATGTGAATGACCTCCTCCATCCTTTGGGTCCTGTGAGGCATTTGCTGAGGAAACCAGTTTGTCCTGCACAGGCTCCACTCTGGATTCTGCTGACTGTATTGTCACGCTGTGACTTTATCCACTTATTTTAGCAGATAGATCTAAATTTGACCCAACCTGCATTTTCCATTTTTTTAAAATCAAGAACACTTAGGGCCAAGTGTGATGGCTTATACCTATAATTCTAGCATTTGGGAGACTGAGGCTAGAAGGTTGGCAAGAGTGTTGGGGCTAACCTAGGCTATCTAGCAAGTACCAGACCAAGGAGGGAAGGCTATATAGCAAGGCCTTATCTCAAAAAAAAAAAAAAAATGCTAACTTGCCAACTTGCCAACTTGCCAACAGTGATATGCCTGGTTTGTCCTGTGTCTGTAATATTAGCAGCCAGTGAACTTGTTGGTAGCGTTCATTAGTCCATCAGAAGTCACAAAAGTGGGCTGGTGAGATGGCTTAGTGGTAAAGAGCACTGACTGCTCTTCCAGAGGTCCTGAGTTCAAATTCCAGCAACCACATGGTGACTCACAACCATCTGTAATGAGATCTGAAGACAGCTACAGTGTACTTACATATAATAAATAAATAAAATCTTCAAAAAAAAAAGTCACAAAAGCAAATATTCCAACCATTTTTCTGTCTTCATGAATTAGCTAGAATACCTGTATAAAGAGAATCTTACACTCGATGTGCAGAACATAAAAGAAGCAGATAAGTGTTTGATTCATTTCCTCTACATACCTGATTTCCCAAAAAAAAAAAAAAATGAGTTTATTCCCTAGCACTTTAAAAAAGGATTATTCAAGAATTTCTTTCCTATCTTTCTGTCCTGGTGGATATAAATGTAATTCTATTTTAAAACTATTGTAATAACTATTCTTATTGATGCTCAATTCATCCTATCTTTGGCCCATGGAATCTCTTCAAGTTAATGTATGTATTCCTTTGAAATGTCTCTGATTCTTTATTTGTATCCTTGGCACTTAGTGTGATGTTAATATTTATTGTCAATTTCACAGGCTCTGGACTTGCTCAGGAGAGAGGAAAATGGAAGCTGGAGAGCAAACCATGTGCCAGTGGGGTCACTGGTACCAGTGTCATCTCTCTGTCCTTTCCATGAACAAGCTGATAAATGTAGATATATGTGAATACATTTGCGTGTCCATCCATACTAATTCTAATAAGAGACCATGGGATTTTCATCTTACCATCTTGGAACATACGAACACACCTCCTCTATATTCTCCCCATCCACTCTGTGGGTCACAAGAACCAAACTCATGTCATCAGGCTCAGCTGCAAGTATCATTACCTGCCGAGCCATCTTACCAGCCACTATTTTTATGTCAAAAATCAGTTTCTCTTTGAGGCCAAAATGATTACTCATTCCCTCTCCTCCTACTCAAAAAAATACTACCAGAAATTAGGACTCAGAATATCTTCCCATGGGGAAACATCGCTACGGTATGTGGAATTAATCACTCATAAATTTATATGAAGAAAACCCCAGGGCACCAGAAGAGGTTTTTGACTTTGATTCCTGTGGTGATTTGAGTATTTGTGGCCCAGAAGTGTCACCATTAGGAGGTATGGCCTTATTGGAGTAGGTGTGGCCTTGTTGGAGTGGGTGTGGCCTTGTTGGAGTGGGTGTGGCCTTGATGGAGTAGGTATGGCCTTGTTGGAGGAAGTGTGTCACTGTGGGGGTAGGCTTTGAAGCGTGGTCCAGTGCAGAAGAGTCAGTCTTCTAGTAGCCTCAGATGAAGATGTAGGACTCTCAGCTCCTCCTGCACCATGCCTGCCTGGGTACTGCCATGCTCCCACCTTGATGATAATGGGCTGAACCTCTGGACCTGTAAGCCAGTTCCAACTGAATGTTGTCCTTGTAAGAGTTGCCTTGGTCATGGTGTCTCTTCACAGCAATAAAACCCTGACTAAGACAATTCCTATGCGTTCTCTCTGGCTTACCTTCAGAAAGTGTCAACAAGGGCAACACGTCCATGTTTGGCAATTGCTGCCAAGCAGCGGTGTTTGTAAGCACAACAACTCAACAGCTATTCTGTCTCACTGTCTACAGAAACCAAGTCTTTGAAGGATTGGAAAGAAAACCTAGCGTATATGAGAATAAATATTGGTCTCTATTTGAACTGGTAAGAAAGACTGGGGCGGGGACAGAGGGTGGAAAAGGAGAAAACACCTGCTGGAAGTACTGCAGCCAGATTCATAAGGAAAAGATGAGTGCGTGGCTACTCTGCAGCCAGGCTCTTCTGCCTTCCTGACCGACGCTCCAAGCTCCCTGCTACCAGCCCCAGGGAGTGGTGTCTGCACTGTGCCTGCTAAGTCACTTGCTTGCCTCTGCTTTTCCTCCAGGATCCCCCAGACCTGACCAGAGAGTCTGTTTCCCCAGACTCAGCTCAGTCACTGACTCAAATAAGGCTAGAAGCGAGAAGGACAGGAAACAGCTATAGCAAATGTTCCCCAGACCCTCTGCCTGGGGTCAGAAACAGATGGAGAGGCCATGAGGGACTCTGTCTCCGATAATGTGGGATGTGAGTTTGATCATGAATGGTCAGCAAAAAGAAAGGGATCGAAGACCCCTCTCCAGCCGCCTACTTCTCGGGCACCACTTGAGACGGAAATGTCAGAATATCCGTTTCCTCTGAGACAAATGGCATGACAAGGAGTGTGTAACACCCCAGTAGAAAGCGAGTTAACATTTTTATCAAGAGAAGCAGATCTCAAACACTATAATCCTAGAGAGTCTTAAAGACTATAATAGCAAACCTCCCAACTACGTCTTACACATTTCCCAGTACCGATCTTCCATAGCCAGACTCAAATTAAATGATCACTAGCCTTTCAGTAAGTGACAGAGATCCATAGAGCTGCTTATAACAAATTGTAAAGCTAAAGGTGGGACAATGATGGAAGCCTTGTTTTTTTTGCAGGCCAAAGGCCAGTAAGATAGACAGACAGACAGACAGACAGACAGATAGGATAGATAGATAGATAGATAGATAGATAGATAGATAGATAGATAGATAGATAGATAGATAGATAGATAGATAGATATGCCAATATGAGACCAAAAAAATCTACAAAAATATCATTGAGTCCATTTGGTGTTGGCCATCTGCTGCTGGGCTTGGGTCCTGCCCTTACATATGGTTTATATACTCAGTGAGACTTGATTGGAAAAAAACTATTTTTCATTTGTAAGCATTCACCAACTGTAGATAGCTTCTTGGTTAGGAATGGGAGATTGTATCTACTTCTCCCTCTCAGCACTGGGACCCCATATGGCTTGAACCCTGTGCATTCTGCCGCAGACTCTGTGAGTTATATGTGCATCGGTCCCGTTGTATCTGGAAGACACTATTTTCCTTGTCCTCCCTCCCCTCTGACTCTTACACTCTTCCTGCTTCCTCTTCAACAGAGTTCCCTGAACCCTGATGTGGGAGGTTGATGAAGACATCCCACTTAAGACTGAGTGCTCCAAAGCCTCTCACACTGTACATCGTCTAGTCGTGGGTTTCTATACAGCTCCCATGTACTGAACGAGGAAACCTCTCTCATGCTGGCTGAATGAGACACTGATCTATGGGTATAGCAGAATATCATTAGGAGTCCTTTTATTGCTATTTTCCTTCAGCAGCATATTAGTATTTGGCTTTCCTCTAGGCTCATGGCCTATCTGGTCTCAGGTTCTTGACCGCACAAGCAGTTTCAGGCATGGGTTCCATCTTGTGGAGTGGGCCTTAAATCCAATCAGGCAGTGGTTAGTAACACCCACAACATTTGTGCCACTAATGCACCAGCATGTCACTGACAAGGGCTTTAACTTAGCCCAAAGCTAACCAGAAAATGACCTGATAGTGACAGATGCTTCCTACCTTATACACATCTCAAATTCTGGGCCATCCAGAGCAACAGTCCATTGTGGTTGGGGAGGTATAGTGCCAATAGTGGGAGACAACTGGCCACATTGTCCCCCAGTCGGAAAGCAGAAAGATGAACGCTAGAGGTCATTTTTATTCAGTTTAAGACTTTGTCTTTTTGAATCAGACTAAAAGGCCATCCCATAGAATGGTTAAAGTGAGTTTCCCACCTCAGTTAACCTAATCTGAATAACCCCTCACAGGCACACCCAGGGCATCTCCTGAGTGGTTCCAGATCCTGCCAAGGTGACAATATTAACCTTCAGATCTTCCAAACTTTATCTTTATATTTGTGCCATTTTTTAAAAATTACTCTTCTTTATTTATGTTAGTGTGTGTGTGTGTGTGTGTGTGTGTGTGTGTGTGTGTGTGTGTGTGTGTGTGTGTGTCTGCATGTGCACATATGGAAGTGAGGAGACGACTTTGGGGGTCAATCTTCTTCTCATATAGGCTCCAAGCATCAAGCTCAGGTGACCAGGCTTGGCAGCCAGCACCCTTATCAGCCGAACCATCTCACCAGCCCCACTTGCTCTGTCAAAGCTGTGGTTTTCTCTTTATCCTCTCTCCACCCCCTTCTCTGAACACCTGTCACGACCTTCAGCTTGCTGCCCTATTTCTTCTTTTCTCTGATGTGATGAATTGCGGAGTTTCCTTCTGAGTCACTTTTAAGTATGTTCACCAATAAGTTCAAGAATATGCAAAGGGGCATTTGGTGGCAGGCTTATACAATAACAAAAAGTCTTTTCACACTTTATCCTGTCTGGGTCCCAATTCCAAGAACTTTTCAGATAATACTTACCTTAAAATAATTTGTGTATGTGCGAGGGATTTTTATCACCCTCACTTTCCAAAAGAAGAAAATGAGTTCAAGGTCACACAGCTATTAAATGATGAGATCAGAGTTGGATCGTGGGTCTGATTGGCCCTAATGTCATTTAGGTTTCTTGCCAGGCTGAAATGAAAGAACTCAAGGGACATACTCAATATTCATTATTCAAGAGCTAAACAAATCAGGTGGCTCACAACCTCCAGCTCCAGCTCCAGCTCCAGGAGATCTAACACCCTCTTCTGACCTCTGCAGGTACTGCAATTACATGCACTCACAGGAATGAGAGGGAGAGAGAGGGGAGGGAGGGAGAGGGAGAGAGAGGGGAGGAAGAGGGAGGGAGGGAGGGAGAGAGAGAGCAGAGAGAGAGAGGAGAG
>NC_034596.1:51499615-51517115 GCF_900095145.1 Mus pahari
TTTTCGAGACAGGGTTTCTCTGTGTAGCCCTGGCTGTCCTGCAACTCACTCTGTAGACCAGGCTGGCCTCGAACTCAGAAATCCACCTGCCACTGCCTCCCAAGTGCTGGGATTAAAGGCGTGTGCCACCACGCCCGGCCATAATTAAAATTTTTAAATCTTAAAAATGAAAACCAGCTAAATACAAGCCAGTCACCCAGAAAACGGCAAAGCAGCATCCATCCCCGTGGTTTCTGCTTCAAGTTGGCCCTGGCAACCCAAATCTAAAATAAACCCTTTAACTTATTTATTTATTTATTTATTTTGGTCAGAGTATTTTATTGCAGCAACAAAACTGAAACTAGAACATTTGGGTACTGTTGATATCCAAGTTTGCAGTTCTCAGAGATAATAGAAAAGCCACCTCTACATTCCTCATACCTGCCTTGGTCCACTTAGGAGCCTATACCAGAATAGCAAAGGATGGTGGGCTTACAAACAATAGAAACTTATTCTCAGAATTCTCACAACTGGGAAGTCCAAGATGGAGGTATTGGCAGATGGCAGTACTGGCTCATAAATGAGACTCTTCCCAGCCTATGAAGGCGAGTTCTGGATAGAAGGACTCGCCAAAGATACGCTTTGTTTGGGCATGTTATGGAGTAAGCTCAGCTCCAGAGGGGTTTATCACTTACTGCAACACTTTGTTCTCTGACAATGGATGTGAACAGGGGCTTACTGAAGAACCAACCTTAGCCAAGGCCATGGCTAAGCCTTATATATTTTGTCTCGACCAGGTTTATTTTACCACCTAGTTCCACATTTTTGTTTGCATGGCTTGCTTGGGTCTAGATATTAGAGACCTTTCCAATAAAAATACTAAGACGCTGCTTGGCTGCGGGTACTGTGTATCACACAAGGGTAGAACCGTTATCCTAAAGAGTTCCAGGACTCCCGTGGTAGCAGAGGCTGTGCACATCACTGTTTTGAGGGCAGCCGGATGGAAGCTCTGGGATAGAAGATCACACATAAAATTGACATTTTTACCACCTAAAAATTAAAATAAATCACTGCATGCAAAACAAGAGCCAAAGCTTTCCCTCGGTCCTCATATGGCAGGAATGCTGAGAGAGCATCATAAAGTCTCTTTTATGAGAGCACTAATCCCACTGGCTGAGGGTTCTGCCCTCATGACTTCATCGCCTCCCAAACCCCTCTAGTCTAAAGGTTATCACCCCACAGATTAGGTTTCCATGTGAAGTTTAAAGAGATAAACATTTAAAGTGTAGAGTCTTCCATCCTTAGCCCCTGAAAACCTATGTCTTTCTTAAATATAGAATATATACATTCTATCTTCAAAGTCTTTATTCATCCCAACAACTCAAAATTCTAGAGTTGCTCTAAGTACCATCTAAGTCAGACAGAGAGAAACTCAGAGAACAATATATGTCCTTTGAGGTGTAGGGAGCAGAGGAAATGCTGAATGAGTGAATGCCTACGTGAATGTGTATTTCGGCATGGGCAAGCATGGCCTGACAAGGACTCCAAAACCATTTGGCCCCTGGGAAAAACTGGCGAAGCTGTTGCCCAGGCTCAAAGGCAAAGCTCTCCTCCAGGGTCCATGTATAACTGTATGAATGATCGATCCATGTGTGCAAGGACTAGCAGCTTTGACTTCCTTCTCCCAAATGTTTGCAGCTCCGACTGCTTGCCTGCAGAGACCTCCTAACAAAATGAGCTAACCCTTCTCTCCACGCTGTACCTAATACCCACGCTGAGGTTCCAGGCTGCAGTAATGGCATGAGAGAGCCCCCACCTGATCCTACTGTCATTGTATGTGTGTCTCTGTCTTCTATATTCCCTCTGCTCCCCTAGCTAGAGTTCTGGGATCCAAGCTACATAGGACATGGTCCTAAGACAAAATGTCTCACCAGGTAAGAACCTGTGGGATCCAACAAGTCACATTCTTTCAAACTCTCCCCAGTAGTAGGGCTAGGGAGGTGGCTCTGTGGATAAAGCGTTTACCACTCAAGCATGAAGACCAAAGCCAGATCCTCATAACCCTCCAGATGTAGAACTGTACATCTGTAATTCTAGTGTACCTACAGCCAAGTGGGGGGCAGAGACAAGAGATTCCCAGGAAACTCTGAGGCCAGCTAGCCAGGCTTATACAGCAATGAGCAAGAGAATCTCTCAAACAAGGTAGAAGGGCATGATGGTACAGGCCTGTAATCCCAGCACTGTAGAAGCTAAGGCAGGAAGGTAATAAGTTTGAAGCCAGTGGTGCGCACGCCTTTAATCTCAGCACTTGGGAGGCAGAGACAGGCGGATTTCTGAGTTTGAGGCCAGCCTGGTCTACAGAGTGAGTTCCAGGACAGCCAGGGCTAAACAGAGAAACACTCGAAAAACCAAAGGAAAAAGAAATTGTTTCTTTTTATCATTTGCTCATTGCTGTGGCTTCATCCTACTGAGGTGATAAAGGCATGCCCTGTGACTCAGTGGGAAAGCCATTCACTTAAGTTCTGCCTGGGTCCTACAGGGCTTGACCAACCACTGAGGTTCAACATCCCTCTTGCTTGCAAGTGAACTTGATCTTTGAGATCTGGGTGGAGACAGCCATGCCTCCCCGAGTCAGCTGGGCACAGCACATGCCTCTGCTCTGAGAGGGTCCCAGCCATGAGACCTTGTGTAGAGACTACTGACCTACAGGATAGAGAAAGGGGAACCTGCTCATTATAACCACTCTGCTCTAGGGACTTTTGCACACTGGCCCAGTAATAGGAGCTCAGGCCCAAAAATCTCTCAATTGCCTTCAGGATCATTTTTCATTGTCTTGAACAATATTTCTAGCTTTTTGTCAAGAGGGTTAACAAATGTCCTTCTCAAATGGTCATTTAGCCATGCCCTAGAATTCTCTAAATAGGTATTCTTACCCTCTTCAGTACATGCAGATCTGCCATACCACCTGGAATGTGACATCTCTCATCTAGCCATATACAGGATGTGTGTGTGTGTGTGTGTGTGTGTGTGTGTGTGTGTGTGTGTGTGTGCATGTTCACATGTATAAGGCCATATGTGAATGGCAGGCATGTACATAGGCACTTGTGTGTGAAGCCCAGAGGTTGACAGTGGTGTCTTCTTCCATTGCTCTTCACGTTATATATTGAAGCAGGGTCCCTCCCGTGAACTCAGAGCACACCTCTTTAGCTAGCATAGCTGACTTGCTTGCTTGGGGAATCCTACCTCTGCCTCCTGTGCATGATGAGATTATAGGTGGACTGCATCGCCCGCCAGGCATTGAAGTGAGTGCTGGGATCCCAAACTCCTAACCTCAAGGTTATACAGAAAGCCCTTACCCTCTGTCTCGCCTCCCCAACCCCAACTATCCCTCTGGGATAAATAGTTCTGTCTTTAATTTATTTATTTTTCTGTTCTTCAACTTACTATTTACTAGTTTCTCAAGGTGAGTTAGTCTGAATTTTTTTTTCTTTTTGGTTTTCCTAGACAGGGTTTCTCTGTGTAGCCCCAGCTGTCCTGGAACTCACTTTGTAGGCCAGGCTGGCCTCGAACTCAGAAATCTGCCTGCCTCTGCCTCCCGAGTGCTTGGATTGAAGGCGTGTGCCCACCACGTCTGGCTTAGTCTGAATTTTTAACACTTTGTGCAAAGATTCCCTTGGGTAAATATTCCACCTCATTCTTACACAGAACACTAGAACATAAATGCCACAGAGCAGGTCTCTTTTTTAATTACTTGTTCAATAATGTGCTCATCATTTCTGTGACCTCAGCAGAATGGCCTCTGTCACCCATATTCCTTCCATCCTTCTGTCCGTCTGTCATGACACAGGCACCCCTAAGATCAAGGCTGAGTCCCAGATCTCTCTCTTCTTTCTGAGCCCTTACCAGGGTCTTTCTTAACATCCGTATTCTCAGCATGGCGCTCAAAATTCTTCTTGACTCTACCCATGACCCGGTTCCAAAGCTATTTCCGACCTGTAGATATTTGTTACTGCAATGGCCCACTTCTCGGGGCTTGTTCTCACCTTGGTCTGTCAGGCTTTTTATAGCAAAACACTATAGACTGGGCAGCTTCTACAGAACAGGGATATGTTTCTTGGAGTTTGAAGACTCAGACACGCCACATTAAGGCAGTGACAGATTCTGTGCTTGTTCATGATCCTGTTCTGGTTTGGAAATAGGCATCTTCTGATAATTGAGTCTCCGTTATAAAAGGACCGATCCCATGCGCAATGGCTGCACCTTTATCATGTAGTCCCTTACCAAAGGCTCCACCCATAAACAGTCATGTGGGGATTAAACTACAACCTGTGAATTTTCGGTGAGTACAAACGTCCAGTCTATGGTGATAACCAGGGGTGAGGAACATGGGGCTGGAGAAGCAAAAGTATGGGAAGATGGCGCCTTCTAAGAGGTACAGCAAAGCCAGCCGACCACAAGCTCCCGAGAGGCCCAGAGAGTCCAAATCCAATAAAGGGAGAGATTTCTCACATAAATCTATGCAAACGAGATGCCTGCAGGACAGTCAGGCTGGAACACTTCTCAGGGTCTCTGCACTCTAGCGAGGTGTGGCCTGCCCCTTCCCACCAAGATGGAAAGGGTAAACATATGGGAAATCAAGAATAATATGAAGCTATTTCATCTGTATTATAATTATATTCAATTAAATTCAATCAGCAGTAACCATCCACTAACCCCTGCAATACCCCTAGCAATACACTCTGAGCGGTGGAGGAGCGCCAAGAGTGAACGAGGCACAGCTCCTGCCACCAGGAGCTTATGATGAATAAATCACAGACTAGTAGAAAAATTTGCTTTAGGCAAATTGATTTCCTCAATTGACTTTTGGTGAATTTAATTTGGCTAAATGACTTTGGGGAATTGAACTTCAGCAAATTGATCTGCTGCCTATGTGAACAACTAACTTCAGAATATCATAAATGCTATAAAAGGAATACAGACAGGAGCCCTCCAGAGCCAACAGGTGGGAGAGATTCATGCCTTCCTCTGGAGCTAAGGGGGGCATTGGAGGAGGTCTTGAGGGATGTGTGGGAGGTTAGCATGTGAGAGAGAAAAGTGTCTGTCCCATCCTACAAAGCCAGCTCTAAGACTCAATGTGACAAAGTTCTTACACATGCTCCTTCAAATGGATTTTTTTAAAAAAAATTTCTTTATCCTGCTCTCATATCAAAAAATGGCTGCTCCAGACAGCCAGAGACAAGGAGGCTCGCTAAATTAAAACAACTATGTTTGTGGTTTTATGGTTTTTGGGTTTTGGGTTTTTTTTTTTTTTTTTCAGTCTTTCCATGGGACCTCTATTTGCCATCCAGGTTATCTGAATGTGCCAACGCATCTGGCAGGCACGGGCGATTGAGAGTGTTCCTCAGACTATCAACCCTGTCTAAGACAACAGCTCTTCTCCAGCTTGCAGAAAGCCCCTGGCCTTCAGGTCAGTCTTCTTCCCAGTTTCCTCTTCTCAACATAGAGTAGCTCTGCCCTCACAAAGAAAGGCAGCCCTTAATGTTGTTAATGATGTTAACTCTCTCAACCTCTCTCTCCCTCCCTCCCTCTCTCCTTCTCTCTCTCTCTCTCTCTCTCTCTCTCTCTCTCTCTCTCTCTCTCTCTCACACACACACACACACACACACACACATTCTGTTTGTGTGTGTGTGTCTGTCTGTCTATCTGTGCCTCTCTGGTCTGTCTGGCTCTCTCTGTGTCTCTGTCTCTGTCTCTCTCCACAGATGAAAAGAAAAAACAAACAACGGAATTCCCTAGATATGGGTCTGAGGCTGCTGAGTGTCCGGCTCGTTCATGATATCACTCAAATGTATCTTTTTTTTTTTTTTTCTAAATACCTTCCCTCCTCTCTGTTTCTTTCTTCCTTGGAGCCTCCACCCATGAAATTGAAAGATTTCTAGTAGAAATTCCTTTGTTGCATCAGCTTTGGAAATATAGATTACAGTATTCTGTGAAAAACATTTATTACCCTGAACTGTGACTCAGGCGTTGTTGCATTTCTGGGGTTATAGATTTTCTTTCAGCTAAACTAAGGCTCTAAGTCACAGTGACAGTTGTAATGTGTGTAATACCACAGTACCAGATTCTATTACACACATATTTTTGCTAGAGGTTTACGATGTTAAAAATATTTCTTCTTTTTTCCAATACCTTTCTGTACCTGTTGTGTAAATATATTAGAACCTATAACACCAGAGTCAATTTCCAGATGAAATGTGCACAACAACAGTAGTTTGTCCTTTAGAGGAAAAAGGGGAGAGAGCAGGAAGGGAATGCTGAGAGCCAGCTAATGATATTCAAGCACAATATTGAATTGTAATAAAAGATGAATGAGAGAAAGTGTGTGTCATTGTGAGGGATGGAGAAGGTTACAGAAAGCTGAGGCCAAGAAAGGATTTATCATGCATGTTGCTGCAGGCATTGTGTGGGAAAAAAAAAATCTTCAGACTTATTTGCAAGAGTATTTTATGGAAAAGCAGAGTGGTCTACAGAGGAAAGAATTTCTAAAGATTATCGTCTATGCAAGATTAAGATAAAACTTAAGAAATATGTGAGAAAAATCTCAACGGACTCTCAAGGGGGTGGAACTTCAAATTTATCAATGGGTCTCATCAGTTCCATAAACGCAGGACGAGGTCTTTGTTAAAGGGCCAGACAGCAGTGCTGGAATTTTCCAAGGTATGTGAGAATGAGGTGGGCTTAATTAGCACACCCAGTGGTGAGGCCTTCATCCCTTAGGGTCTTGCCAACAAATCTTTCCACCTTTCCTTAGAATCTGAATTCATTTAACACTGTAAACAGTACTGCTGAGCATTTATGGCCATTCGCTTTCCTTCCTCCAAAGGATGGAGCTGAACGGAAGCTCCTGGGGGCGGGGATCTGATTGCTGATCACTGGGTCATCTGAGGACTGGATGAAAGATAAAGAGACTAGGGATATTTTTACATCCTCTTCTGGCTGTTTTAACTTTCTTTTCCCTTTCAATCTCCCCCTTAACCAGTCAGTAATAAAAGGCAAAATTAACTAAGTTCTGTCTTATCTCCATTCCGTTCATCGGGAAGCGAGCGGTAAGCGATAAAAAAAAAAAAAAAAATAATCTAAAAGAGACAGAATGAGTTGAGAAACCAGGAAACAAGTGATTCCAGACAGCCAGCTGCAGATACCTCAGTGAGAAAAGATGCTCCCCTCAGAGTTCACCCCTGGAGACAGAAAGCACTATAGTTTTTGCCTAATTTAATTTAATTTGGTAATTACTGGGAGAAAAAAAAATCCTAAGAATAAATGGGTGTTACATTTTTCAGCAATGCTTGTTTTTTTTTTGTTTGTTTGTTTGTTTGTTTTTTTNTGGTTTTTCGAGACAGGGTTTCTCTGTGTAGCCTTGGCTGTCCTGGAATTCACTCTGTAGACCAGGCTGGCCTCGAACTCAGAAATCCGCCTGCCTCTGCCTCCNGAGTGCTGGGATTAAAGGNGTGCGCCACCACGCCCGGCTCAATGCTTGTTTTTATTTTGTCTGTTGAATCTGTTATGTCACCGGGTCTTGTTGCAGGTACTAAGTGTAGTCTAAGTCTAGATGATACTGAAAAGAAAGTATTAAATTACCGTCAGTAACGAATACCTAATGCTTATTACCTGATATAATTAATATTTCCAGCAATGATTTAACATGAAAACGAACTCACATCCTTTACTCTGAAGTATTTATCATTTTAATTCTAACTTCTGTGAACCCCTCGCTCAGATGATTTTTTTTTTTTTTTTTTTTTAGGCGTAAGGGTGCTTTGCTTTATGTTTGTACCATATACAAGGCTGGCATTCTGCACGGGAGACTGAAGGCATCAGATTCCTTGGAACTGGAGTTCCAGACAGTTGTAAGCTGCGATGTGAGTGCGTGGAATCAGATCCTGGTCCTCTGGGAGAGCTGCTGGTGCCCTTAGCCACTGAGCCATCTCCCTCACGATCAAGTCTTTTACATGGCTATTTTCAATACTGGAGGAGAGAAGGCTCTTTTAGTATCTGCATGACAGCTGAATGACCCTTCTGACCCCCCCTGATAATCTGCACAGCACCCCAATCCCCGAGGTAAATCACACTGTGGCATAGATGTGGAGGCCAAAAGATAACTTTGGGGAATTGGTTCTTTCATTCTACCATGTATGCCTAAGGAACTGAGCACTGGTCAGAAGGCTTGGAGATGTTTAAATGGTCCTTAAGAAAACCCGGATGCTGCTTGGGGGGGGGGGGATGCGGGGAGCATCAGGGAAGCATCAGGAGAGGAGGAGCTGGTCCTGGTCCACCTTTGCCTCTGCCTCTCTGCCTCTCTCTGCCTCTCTCTGCCTCTCTCTGCCTCTCTCTGCCTCTCTCTGCCTCTCTCTGCCTTCTGCCTCTCTGCCTCTCTGCCTCTGCCTCAGTGGTGGCCTGTAGGAACTTTGAAACTCCCCCAACTACCCTCTATGAAAGACAGCTCTGTCCTTTCTATGATGCAGTGTTGTCTTATGACTTTGGGGAATTACTCATAGTATTGATGGCTGGTGAATTAACATAATGGTTTTTTAGTTCTTTGTGAGTGAGTTTTCAGACTTCCTGTTAGGGTCCATAAAGAAACAAAAATGATCCACTGTCCTGAGACAATCTCTCCCCACCCCACCCCTTTTTTTAAAAAAATTCAAAATTCCCGCAGAAAACTGTAGGAACTAAAAAGTCTCAAAACTCACAGCATAGCAATTGCTGCGTTCCCAGTGTCAACTATAACCTTGGGGGCTTTTTCCTTAGTCTGTTCCAGGGGGCTTTGTTCCCATTCACACAAACCTTAACAAGAAGTCACTCATAAAGAACATTCACACATTAAAAAAATAAATAAGTAAAACTTGTGGAAGATGTTGAAAAAGGAGAGCTACGTCGTTCATTTGGAGGTCAGCACAACACTTTCTGAAGGTCCTTCTGGATTGGTCGACTCTGGGAACTCCCGTTTCTCCATTTCCACCCTGAACAGGTAACCAGGTTCCTCTCAGCGGCAGCGCCATCCACCCTGGAGACAATCCTTGGCTCTCACATTGCTCTGCGTAATTCTGTTCTGTTTCATCTCTTGTTCCAAATTGAAATCCTCACACTTCTTTCCGAGTCCATGTTTCTTACAACTTAGACTGATGACTTTTTCCTCCCTAGGGTTATTTCGTTTAAGTCAACACACTTATGAGTCTGTTCACAGCGAACACTGTTCATCCCCCCCAAGAGGAATTCTAGGGACTCCAAGGAGCTCCTTGTGGAAGAGAGAGGTTTTATTCAGAGTCTGGAATTGCACATGCTCTCTTGGGGTTTATTCAGAGTATCCTTCCTGTTTTTACAGAGATGTAGCAAGCCAATTGCCAAGCAAAGGCTTGCCTACAATCACGGCTTTAAATTTTTCAGCCAGGAGCCAAGAGCGATGGCACATGCGCATAATCTCATTCCCTGGGAGGTGGGGGCAGGACGTTCCAGAGTTTGAGGCTGGTTTTGGCTATGTAGTGAGTTGGAGGCCAGCCTGGGTTAAGTGAGACCCTGTTTTAACACATCAACATGGGGTGGGGGTATCAGCCACGCCTATAGGCAACCGGAGTTGCTAAATCGGAAAGATTTTATCTTTATGTGTCGATCCAAATCATGCACAGGAGGAGAGGATGCACATGTATGAGAGGATCTCCAGGTAGGTTTGGCCTAATTTGTAATATCAATAGTCTGCTTTGTGGACAGCTGTATCCTTTAACAGCACATCCTGTCCCCCAAAACAGTAACTTCATATAGTTGTGTTCAACATATAAACACTGTTTATACTTTCCCAATGCTACTGGATAAAGACCGCAATTCAACCTTTCTACCACTTGACCGGCCTGATGTCCCAACCTGCCCTCAAAAGAGCTTTGGCCTCTGTCCATCCAAATGGACACTCTCCTCTGCCTCCCTGTCCGGGTCCTCCGCAGAAAAGGCTGCCTTGCGAGCTCTGCCTAACACAGCCCAGCCCCTGCTGCAGACACATCCATTTCCTTATTTGGCTTCCATCTTTCTTTTATCCCTAATTGTCTGCAGTGAATATGTATTGCTTATGTTACTTTCAAAGTTATTCTAATTTTTAGGAAATATTTAATCTATCTTTCAAAACACAGTTCAGATTTTCCTTCCACCAAAATTTATCCCAGATGGGAGAAATGTTAATAATAACAGCTAGCACTCACTGTACTTACAGGGACCCACCACTGTGCTCAGTGTTTATATGTAAATATCGTATCTCATTTACTCCTCACACCCAGGATAGGAAATGCTCCCAACCTACAGATCAGAAAACTTAGTGAAAGGTTGTCGGTGGGTCTCACTGTTACAGCGGGTTGTGATCTAAACTCACCCATACTATTCAATTGCAGTCCTAACAACTCCTTTCCTTACGTCAGACCATAAGACAACATTTGCAGGCTGCCTGTCTTGTTAGGGTTTCTATTACTGGGAAGAGACACCATGACCATGGCAATATTTAATAAGGAAAACATTTAATTGGGACTGCTTTACAGGTTCAGAGGTGAGTCCATTATCTGCGTGGCTTGACACATGAAGGCAGACATGGTGCGGAGAGTTCTATATCCAGATCTAACGGCAGCAGGAAGTGACTGTGACAATGGGCGTGACTTCAGCATCTGAGACTTCAAAGCCCACCTTCTTTTTTTTTTTTTTTTTTTTTTTTTTTTCAAGACAGGGTTTCTCTGTGTAGTCCTGGCTGTCCTTGAACTCACTCTAGCCTAGCCTTGAACTCAGAACTCTGCCTGCCTCTGCTTCCCAAGTGCTGGGATTAAAGGCATGTGCCACCATCACTGCCCAGTAAAAGCCCACCTTCTAGTGACAGACTTTCTCCAACAAAGCCACATCTACTCCAGCAAGGTCACGCCTCCCAATAGCTGGACGTGGTGGTGCACGCCTTTAATCCCAGCACTTGGGAGGCAGAGGCAGGTGGATTTCTGAGTTCAAGGCTAGCCTGGTCTACAGAGTGAGTTCCAAGACAGCCAGAACTACACAGAGAAACCCTGTCTTTAAAAAAAACCAAAAATAAAAAATAAAAAAAAGTGCCACTCCTTATAAGCCTATGGGGTCCTCTTTCAAACCACTACACTGCCTCATATCATAAAGAGTTAAGTATTTATCTATTTTCCTCCTGCCCTGGAAATCTCTTGAGTGTATTTGGGGATCTAGCATAGATGTCTATACATAATGATAAAGTGCTTGAATTTTCCAGATAAAAGAACTAAGGCCTAGAGAGAAATTAGGCAGTTTGCCCAGGGTTCCACAGCCATGCTGTCACAGAAACCAGTCAGCCCCTGGTAACTTTGCACACGCAACTTGTCGATCCCTGATATGTAGCTACCTAATGGATCTGAATTCAGGTCCCCCTTTCTCCCTCAGAGTCACAGAGCTTAGTCATAACTTCACACCAAAGTGAATATTAATAATTGGAAATCTAAATTACAATTTGAGTATTCAATTTCCCAAGTAGGCAGAGCTGGCTAGGTAAAGATTAATACCTAATAGGATAGAGTCCTCTGCCAATGTTTATTTGATTCATACAAAATAATTTTAAAGCACTGAAAAATTGGTGGCTATATTAGTAGTGGTAAGGGAGTTTGCATGAAAGATTTGCTTAATTCAACTGAACACCATCAGATTTTTATGAGTCTACACATGTGTAAAGTTATCATCAAAGAATACTGAAATTTGAAGTATTTTGAATATATCATGTGTATTTAGCAGCTGATATTACTAAAAAGTTATGTTTTTACATTATTCCCATTCAGAAATGAAGCTAGAAGCTCTAATTCTAGGCTAGAATCCCTCTCATAAGTTAAGAGTGCTGACTGCAGCTTCTCTCTCCCCTTTGTTGGGTATTTCAGCTAATGTCATCCCCATTGGGTCCTGAGAACCTCTTACAAAGGAGAAACTGGGAAAGGGAAAACATTTGAAATGTATATAAATAAAATAACAAATAATTTATTTGGTTTTTTGGTTTGGTTTAGTTTGGTTTGGTTTGGTTTTTTGAGACAGGGTTTCTCTGTATAGCCCTGGCTATCCTGGAACTCACTCTGTAGACCAGGCTAGCCTCAAACTCAGAAATCTGCCCGCCTTTGCCTCCCAGTGCTGGGATTAAAGGCGTGCACATCACTGCCTGGCTACCCATAAACAATTTTTAAAAAAAAAGAGTGTTGACTGCTCTTCCAGAGAACCTGGGTTCCATTCCCAGCAACCCATCTGTAACTCTAGTTCCAGGGGAATCTGGCACCCTCGTGTTGCCTCCATGGGCACTACCTACACATGGTACACAGTCTCACATGTATGTAAAACACTTGTACATATAAAAGTAAATCTCAAAAAAAAAAAAAAAAGTAAATCTCAAAAATTCAAGCATGTAGAACAGCTACTGCCCAAATTAAGACATGTTTTATGAATGATTGTATTGCCCTGTGGCAGTTTGGATAGGAATGTCCCCCATAGACTCATATGTTTCAATGCTTGGACTATAAGGAATGGCACTATTAGAAGGTGTGGCCTTAGAGTGGGTATGGCCTTGTTGGAGGAAATGTGTCACTGTGAGGGTGGGCTTTGAGGTCTCAAATGCTCAAGCTATGTGCAAAATGGCACAGTCTCCTTCTGCTGCCTGCAGATCAAGATGTAGAACGCTCAGCTCCTTTTCTAGCACCTTCTCTAGCACCACGTCTGTCTGCACATCTCCATGTTTCCTACCATGATGATAGGACTGGACCTCTGAACCTATAAGCCATCCCCAATTAAATGTTGTCCTTTATAAGAGTTGCCTTGGTCATGGTGTCTCATCACAGCAATAAAACCCTAAGGCACACCTCAAAAAGTTTCTTCATAGTCCTTTGCCTAGTGCCTCATTTTTTTAAAACTGCAAAATAAAATTTGTTTCATGTCTTCACTAAAATTCAGTTATATCTGTTATCTAGTTGTGAACAATGACATAAATGCCATCAGTGTGAACAAGTCTTTATTTGGGCTTGTAATTATGTCTCTAAGAGAAATCCCAGAAGTAGAATTGTAGGTCAATCTCTTTTCCAAGACTGCTAATGCATCTTTCCTGTCCATTTCCCCAAAAGGCTGTACCACGCTGTTACTCAGCAGTGTCTGAAAGGACATCACAGCTAGTAAAGACCTGCAGCCTTTGCAGATGCAATGCGTGGAAATGTTCCTGTATATAGTAAATTTGATTGCTATTGCACACAGTAAATCCGGTTGCTTCTATCACTGAAGTTGAGTATGTTTGAAGGTATGCTAGTCATTTATAAATCTTTTGTTAATGTCTTTGCCCTTGACTGTGGTCTTATTTGTGAATTACTGAATATTAAGGACTTTATATACAGTGAGGTTGTTAACCTATGTCTCGCATAATTATTGCAGATATTTTCTTCAAAAAATAATTTCATATCTGCAAAAATTCATTTCATTTTTAACACAAAAGGTCAAGGCAGTTTCTTCTTTCTTTTGTGATGAAGAATTAAAAACACATTCCAGCTGAGGAAGTGTCTTGCTCTGCATCATCGAGGAAACTCACTCCTACGGCAGAGACCCACAACCAGACATTATGCAGAGTAAAAGACCTCAGAACACACAGTCCTAAATGAGATGTCGTTATAAAGTCCCTCCTCTCGGGGCTCAGGGAATGCTCCCATTCCCCCACACAGAAGGAGGCAGAAAGAGAGGGAAGGAGATGAAGGACACCATGTAAACAAGGTTCCCTAAATCCACAGGACTGATGCTCAGATGAACTCACAGAGTCTGGGACCACAGGCACAGAGCCTGCACAGGTCTACACCAGATGGGGCCCTAGAGCCGAAGGGAGAAGTAGACACAGCTCCCATCCCTACCCCAGAAGCATTCTCCAATTGGTGATCACTTGCAAATGAAAATTTAGTTTTCTCCGAGTGAGCCTCACCAGGGAAAGCAAACTATTCTTAAAGACAGGCTGCACACGCAGCACTAGATGACCAACAGAAAATTAACTCAACAGCATCTTAGGAGGGTCTTTATCTCATAAAGGGTTTTCCATTTGTTTGCTTAACTTTCTTTTTTTATATATTTTTTCTTTTCTTTTTTTTTTTTTTTTTTTAACCTTACAAGTCCTTTGCGCATATATTATGGCTTCTAGTTTAGTGTTTTTATGGGATTCCTGAGGGGGAACAAATCTCTGTTTCTTGTGCTTCTATGGCTTTTCTTGGGCTCTTTCCCTTCTGTTTGTTTGTTTGCTTGCTTGCTTGTTTGTCTTATCCTATGTCAGTGTTAGTTTTGTTTTAGCTCGCTATATTATACTTTATTTTACTATTAACACTTATGTGCTGGTTTAGATATGAATGGCCCCATAGGCTTATATATTTGAATGCTTAGTCATCAGGGAGTGGCACTATTTGAGAAGGATTAGGAAGTGTGGCCACGTTGGAAGAAGAGTGTCACTGGGGCTTTGAGGTTTCAAAAGCCCATGTCTGACCCAAATCTCTGTCTACAGCCTACAGAGCAGAATGTAGCTCTCAGCCGCTGCTCCAGCACCATGCATGCCGCCATGCCGCCATGCTCCCTGCCATGATGATAATGGACTAAACCTCTGAAACTAGAAGCCAGCCCGCCATTAAATGCTGTCCTTTTTAAGAGTTGCTATGGTCATGGTGTCTCTTCACAGCAATACAGCAGTGAGTTAGACACTTTAGATGCCTGCTTGTTTTCTAATGGGACAGAAGAGGGGTGGATCCAGATATGAGGGGAGGTGGGGAAGAATTGGGAAGAGTAGAGGGAGGAGAAACTGTAACCAGGTTATATTATGTGAGGGGAGGAGCTATTCAGTAAAAGGAAAAAGTTAAGTATCATTCCTATGTTTATTACATAACATTGTACTATCCTAGAAGTTTTAGGACAGACCTTTTCAATTGTATTTAATTTTATATTTCAAAAATGATGCTTTGTCAAGTCTGCATATGACTTGTTACCTCCCAATAAGTCTTTTGAAATAAATTAACAAATCAGAACAAAATTTATCTGTCAGAATATTCCACTTGAATTTTTAAAATAGAATTTCCTTTAAGAAACTAAAACAAAGCCAGGTGTGGTGGCACACGCCTTTAATCCCAGCACTCGGGAGGCAGAGGCAGGCAGATTTCTGAGTTCGAGGCCAGCCTGGTCTACAAAATGAGTTCCAAGACAGCCAGGGCTATATACAGAGAAACCCTGTCTCGAAAAAAAAGAAAAAAAAAAAAAGAAACTAAAACAATAAGCCTGGGCTTATCTTTTATTCATATTGATGAAAGACCTGTATCTAAAAATCACAAAGAACCAATATGTAACAAGAAATCCAAGTACCAAGTAAAAATTCTGCAGAAGAGCCAAAGACCAGAAGACATGCAAACAGCACAGAAACTTGTGATCACTACACACCACTATCACTACACACCACTAGTGTGGGAAAAGCCGAAGCACCAAGGAGCTGGTACTACAAGCCTATTCAAATGGCTAAAACCCAAAATACTGACACCATCAAAACTCGGCAAAGACAGGACTGCAGGAACTCTCATCTACAGCTGGTAGAAGCACAAACTGCTAGTTTTGAAGACTGAAAGGCAATTTCTCATAGAGCATATAGGCATATAGTCTTAGCAAAATAATTTAAAACTGATATCTACAAAAAAAAAGTCTACAAATGTTTATATCAGCTTAATCATAGCTACCAAGACTTGGAAGGAACCAAGGTGCTCCTTTTCTTTCTCTTTCTTTCTTTCTTTCTTTCTTTCTTTCTTTCTTTCTTTTTCTAAATTTTAATTAGTGCAGGTGTATCTGTAGAAGGAGATCAGAGGGGTATCGGGTCCCCTGGAGCGGAAGTTACAGGCAATTGTGAGCTGCCTAATGTGGATGTACTGGGAACCAAACTCAGGTCCTCTGCAAAAACAGCATATGGGCTTAACCACTAAGCTATCCCTCCAGCTCCCAACATATACTTTAGAAAGTGACTGTGTATACAAGCTGTGGTTCATATATTCAATGGGATATTACTCAGTAATAAGAAACAAGCCAAGCCATCCAGCCATGAAAAGATATGGAAGAGAGCCTTTGTGGAGAGACTATTCTGCATAATAGTGTAGTGCTGGATACCTGACATTAGGTGTTTGATAAAACCTATTGCAAGTTCAACACAGGAACCACGCCTGAAGGAAACTGTGGACCGTAATTAATAACGATGCATCGATATCGGTCCATCAACTATAACAAATGAGCCAACAATGCAAGATGTTAAACAGAAGGAAAATCATTATAGAACCAGGGGAAGGTGTGTGCAAACTCATGGTACTGTTCATTTGTCTATAAAAAATCAATTACCATAGATGCATATGTGTGTCTTCCACAAAACTAATCACTTTTCGAACAACTTCCTTGAAGCCAGAAATAGTCCTCTATAAGAGGTAAGGTCTCGTAACAGCAGGATAAGTTAATAAATGACAGACAGACAGACAGGTAGACAGGCAGAGCTAGGGTTAGCACCGAGTTAAGAAGAGGTCTGTGAAGCTGGCCTGATCTGGATTTGAATTCTGCATTCACTTGTATCAATCTGGCAAACTGTTGAGGTTTCTTTGGTTTTGATTTTCCCACTTGTGTAATAAATAAAATAAAAAAGAGATGTATCTTGAGCATTTTTTAAAAAAAAAATGGAAATGAGCCAGGAGGTGGTGGGAGGAGTCAGTCTGGATAACAGAGCAATGAGGGCAAAGCCTCCCCCACCCCAGGAAGGAGTCAAGCCTTGGCAAAGAGGAGTGCCTGAAGCAATTCCAAGGGAGAAGGGATGTGACAGGGGGTGAAAGGGAGAGACATACATGAGGCCAGACCACTTAGCTCAGGCTTGAAATTCAAATCCCAAGAGAGAAGAGAAACCACAGGAGATTTTTAGAACAGGTTAAACACTGTGATCAACTTGTATTTAAACAATCCTACTCTAAGGGATGTGGATAGCTCAGATGGTAGAGCATCAGGATTTTCATCTGGGGCGGGGGAGGGGGGTCCAAGGTTCAAGTCTTTGTTCAGGCAGAAGCTATTTTGAGCTCCTAAATAAATGTGAGTCCAAGCATGATAAAGGTAGAAACCTCCCGCCTAAGACAGACCCACAGAGTTAACAAAAATGAACAAAAATAACATCAGACGCCATCCAAGCAGTGTCAAGTCATCTCCAAGATAATTCCTAATGTTTTCAGAGAAGAGGACGCTACCTGTAGTTGAGGGGAAAGCGCTAATGGGTGGGGGTGAGTAGTGTATTATATGAACAATACAAAACCACATAATAAAACCTGTTTTGTATAATTAACATATGTTAATAAAAATGTTTTTAAAACTGAATACCAGCAATAGCCGTATGATTGGTTAAAGACACAAATATTGTAATAGTATTTCTTCTTGATGTGACTATGAATAAATATAAGTATAAATT
>NC_034596.1:51522115-51530515 GCF_900095145.1 Mus pahari
TATATGTACAAATATCTAAGCACACATATATACACAGTGTATATACATATATTTATATACAACATATATAGTTATATGTAACAGTAATTGCCCTGTGTCTGATTTAATTTTGCTTAAAATAACTTCTAATTTCATTTTCTTTTTTCTTCACAGAGGCAAAAAATTCCATTGTGTATATGTACAGCACACTCTTTATCCATTCATCTGTTGATGGACACCTCTGCTGGTTCCATTTCCTGGACATGGGGAGATCGTGCTGTAGTGGACACAGAAGTGAGAGTACCTCTGCAGTGTGTCGTCTTGAGGTCCTTCAAACATACATCCAAGAGTGGCGTAGACGAGACCCAGGCAGTTTATCCTGGACCACAAGCAGCATTAGGGTGAGAACTGAGTCTTGGTGTGTTCAACTATATCCCTGGGCACCAGCACACAGTAGGCACACAGACACTATTGCTGGATGGAATGAAAGGGATGGGGAAGGGAAGAATAGATAGGAACAAGAGAGAGGAATGAACTGAAGAAATACAGAGCAAAAGCCTTTCTTTAATCCCAGCACTCAAGAGACAGAGGTAAACGGATCTCTGTGAGCTTAAGGCCAGCCTGGTCTACAAACTAAGACATTATCCAAAAAAAAACCCAAACAAACAAAAAACAAAACAAAATAAAAAAAAAAAACCCTCACAAGAAGTTGAGATGTTTACAAAAGATGTTTACTTGAGGCTGAATGGCAAATGTGGTTGGGAAAACTAGAGAGAGCAAAAGTAGGATGGGCATTAACCTAAGTCAAGATGAAGAGTCTAATAAAACAATGGCCCTCGAGACTCTCGTGGAGACGTACAGTGACAGCTTGGAATGTGAATCAGTGCTCGAGCAGTGTGAAAGCTAGGTGGGAGAGGACAAAGGCTAGGAGAGTCCTCGGGAAGGCAGTGTGGCAACCTGAGCCTAAGAGGAGTCCTAAGCAGGCTTCGAGCCAGCCTGATGGGTAAAGGCTAGCCATTAAAGCTGGCGGCCTGAGTTAAATCCACAGACAAGTAAAGGTACACACGTGTATAAAGATGTATATGCACATATAAGTGTGTGTGTGTGTGTGTGTGTGTGTGTGATAGTCTGAGTCAGGGAATGGTAGAAGAAATAGGTGAAAAGATGAAAAAATTAACTGGAGAAGATACTTGAAAGGGCAAAGTTCATATCATGTTGATATGGGTTTCCATTTCTGTAAAGAGACGCCATGACCAAGGCAACTCTTACAAAGGACAACATTTACTTGGGGCTGGCTTACAGGTTCAGAGGTTCAGCCCATTATCATCAAGGCAGGAGAGCATGGCTGTATCCAGGCATGGTGCAGGAAGAGCTGAGAGTTCTACATCTTCATCCACAGGAAGCCAGGAGCAGACTGACTTCCAGGCAGCTGGGAGGAGGGTCTCGAAGCCCACACCCAAAGTGACACACTTCCTCCAGCAAGGCCACAGTGTCACTCCCTGAGCCGAGCACATTCCAACCACCACAGTTGTAATCGTGGAGAAAACAGAAATAATAAACACAGAAGTCAAAATCCCTTGGGGGAGCCTGAGAAGCAGTGGTTTAGTTAGAAATGCAGGCATTGACACGACTTCAGAGGAGACGGCAGAGATCAAACTCAGTATGTGAAATACAACTCCGGCAAGCTCAAATATATACCTACGTCTAGATGATGCTCTGTATGGCACAGAATAGAGTTGTTGTTGTTGGTTTTTTTTAAAGGTTTTTATATATGTGTGTGTTTGAGGGCTCAAGAAACATGGTATATGGCCACTAAGCAACTTTAATTGAAGTATAGAATTCCAAAAGCAAAAGAAATAAGATCATTCAACACGCATATACATTATCCATGTTCTGACGACAGTATATAGTAGTTATATAGTAGTGTTGGTCTTTTCCCCTTTCTGCTGACTGGAATGTGGGTTGGTTCTAGTAGCTGGAACTGTTTCCTAAACACAATGGGAGCTGCATGCTAAGGAGGGCAGAGCAACCAGACAGGACTCTGAACCTGTGACAATCACTTGAATACATGTGCACTGGTTGCCCCTAAAGGACCACAGTTTGATTCCCAGCACCCACATGGCAGCTGACAATGGGTCTGTAACTACAATTCCCAGGGGATCTGATGCCCTCTTGTGGAGTCCAAAGATATTGCATGCTCATGTGGTACACAGATATAACAGATATACATGCAGGCAAAACATTCACACATAAAAAAATAAATAAACCTCTCTCTCTCTCTCTCTCTATATATATATATATATATATATATATATATATATATAATATGTTTATGTACATGTATACACATATGCTCATAAAATTATATTTTCTTCTTATACTATTTATAAACTATCAATGAAATTATTATTTTAAAATCTTAATTTTTTTTAAAGCAAAGCAATCTACTAGCAAGAAGCAAAGGCTCCACAATGACAGCCTCGGGCCTTCACGAGAGTCAGCAGAAGTCCAGGAACTCTGTGAGACAGAAGTAATCAAATGCCTCCAAATATTTAATTTCCTATTCCAGGAATGTGAACAGGTGTAATTAAAATAACACTTTTTTAATTAAGTGACCTCTCTTGACCAACCATCTGTGAATAATTCAGGTTTCCCCCTTATTATTACTGTAAAATTAAAACGAGGTCGTATAAACAGGAAGGTCCTCTTTAACTATCTTTAAGCCCCAGCAATATATATTTTTCCACCAGTTAAAATCCTTAATGATACAAAAAGTCTGTCAAGCATAACTTCCCCAATTCATTTGCCTGAAACCATCAATATTTTATCATGCACTTGCAGTTGGCTTTAATTTAACAGTCCAGGTTACTAATCAAACAAAACACCCAAGTCATTAAAAGTTAGCATGCCATTTAGAAAGTGCATTTCACGTTTATTAAAATATCTTTCATGCAGCCATTAGAAACCTAAAGTTTTAATTACAATCAGATATTTAGTTCTACTCCAGTTGTGGATGTGGCACTTGGTTGCCACTGCCCTGATTAATCTTCCTGACCGAGTTCATCCATTACCTTCTGAAATTATTTTCCTCTCAACTTCTTCAGAATTCATCTTTCTACTGAACCCCACCACCGATACAGAGAATGTATTTTAAAGGTGTGCAAAATAACCACCCCAAAGATAACCCATTTAAAAGATTTCCATTTCAAATGTAATTTACCTTTCATAAAATATCTAAGAGGTGTCATTCAGCAAGGCAAATTGAAATTGAGAATTCGCTCTCTGTATCTTTATTGTCGATTTTCATTATATCTTTTTCTTTCTAATAATGGGGAAAATTCAATGAGCATTTTCTAATAATTTCCTAACAAAGTGATTCAACTAAGTATTACTTTTGTTTGGCTTTTTTTGCCTGGGCTTCCACTAACATTCCATGACCAATATGTAAAATCAATCAGATTTGGTGCTGGATCTGGATCCTGTGAATTACTGCATTTAAACCTTCTACCAGACACAGACAGGTGCGCCAAGACACATCTTAGATGGGGTGTAGCTCCTACAGTGACTGTGGGCTCACTTTTACCTTAAAGCTCCTTGATAGTGCCTTTTTAAAATGTGCTTGAACACCACAAGCCTCTCTTTTTTAAACTTTCTGTCCATGGCTTATCATAAATAGCATCCAAAAAAATTAGATCGAATTGGATTATCACCTTCAACATTCAGTCAGGAAATGTCTAGGCAAACGTGCTGATTTGTAAAGTCCTTTTTCTGTGTGACTGGAACCTAAGATAATTGTCTCCAAGGATTATATTTTCCAAGTGCTCTGGCCTTCCATGTTTCACCTGGCACTTCTTCCATGGCCTTCCAACATCATTCACAGGCTCCACAGAGTATGCCCACTCTAGTCTACCTTCCTTTACCAGCCAAGCAATTCATGTACCCAAGATTTAAGAAACAGCCATGGACTTTGCCTCTTGATAGAAGAGGTATCAAAAAAAAAAAAAAAAAAAAAAAAAAAAAAAAAAAAAAAAAAAAGAAAAAGAAAACAAAAACTTTTTCTCCACCATTAATCGACCACAAGTCNGCTCCACAGAGTATGCCCACTCTAGTCTACCTTCCTTTACCAGCCAAGCAATTCATGTACCCAAGATTTAAGAAACAGCCATGGACTTTGCCTCTCAATTCTCAATTTCATATAAAAAAAAAAAAAAAAAAAAAAAAAAAAAAAAAAGTCCAAAAGAAAAAGAAAAAAAAAACTTTTTCTCCACCATTAATCGACCACAAGTCCTACAGGCTAAATATTCTTATTTTACAAATGACTAAGCTAAAGATGGGTGAGAAAAATCAGCTTGCCCCAAATCCAAACCACCAGTAGTCCATGAGGGTAGCACCAAAATTGTAATGTAATGATCCATCTGCTGATTAAAATGCCATCGGTGTCTGCAAAAGCAAAGGAGGGGCCCACGTGGCCCTGTTTTCTATCAGCTGCAATTCAGGCTTCCTCCTTTCTCTCCGTCCCTGCTCTCAGATGATCAATTTCTGCACCTTGCATTCCATGAGCAAATGACCACATGCTACAGCGGTCTCATAATAGCAGCACCCTAGTCACATCCACTCATGAAAGTGCATGTGACATGCTGTCTCAGAGGAGAAGAAAGGAGAGAGAGAGAGAGAGAGAGAGAGAGAGAGAGAGAGAGAGAGAGAGAGAGAGAGGCTGAGACTGCTCTTCTAGACCAACATGGGAAAACCACTTGGTAAAGATGAAATGACAGTAACCTCGGGGAACAGATGGACTTTGTCATACTGAACTGATGGCTTTGAGGGGAGAGAAAACTGGCACTAGAGGATGCACACTCACCATCTGCCAGGAAGGGAGCATGGTGGTGGGACCTCAGGCTGTGGTTCTATGAGGGAAGGTTATATAGGAAGGTGAGTTATTTTTAAAACAAAGGTCTCCCCAGGAAAACCCTCTGAATGGGAGAAGCAGGACAAGCAGCGAGAGGAACTACTGCATTTGCCTGTGGATCAATGATCTCAATTCCAGCCACTAAAAGCAGTGTGCTGGGGCATTGGTGATGCACACCTTCAATCCCAGCATTCAGGGAGGCAGAAGCAGGCAGATCTCTGTGAGTTCAAGGCCAACCTGGTCCACAGAGTGAGTCCCGGGACAATCAGAGCTACACAGAGAAATCCTGTCTCAAAAGAACAAACAAATAAACAAAAAGAAACAAAAAGAAACAACAACAAAAACAAAAAAACAAACCAACAAAACCAGTGTCCTGATTCCTATGGGGAAAGAATGCAGCTAGGACTTAGTTGAGTCCCCTATTTCAGAATCTACTACAAGGAAGGTGTTGGTCCAGGGTCTGTAGGCCCACCTGAGAGCTCACCATGAAAAGGATCCACCTCCACCCTCAGTGCTGTTGGCATACTTAGTTCCATCCAGGTTGTTGGCCCAACACTGTCTTCTTCATTGCCAGGGACTTTGCAACACCCACACCCAAGTGAGCCGGGAAAAGCAAACAATGTGGCGGTCCCAGGCTTTCACGCCGTAATATGGTACTGACACCCCCATCACCCTTGTCATAATCTACTGGTCATTCACTCTGTCTGTTCCACATTCAGTGAGAGGCAATTATACCAGGTTGTGATTATCAAGTGTCAGGAATCACATGGAGTCATTTAGAAGCCACATACAAAAAGATCCTCCTCCAAGTCCTAGAGAGGATGGCTCTAACGTTATGCTGCAGGAGAATGCTGGAGAACCGGCTATGCCTCAGAGTTGCTCTACACCCATACCCAGCAATCTGTTAACTATCAGAGCAGTGGAGCACAAACTCAGGCGCACCCAGCAGTTTGTGCACACACAGGCTCTAAGGGAAGATGTAATGACCTGGTATGAAGCAGGCAGTAGCACTGGTTTTCAAGTGTCCTGGTTGCTCTGGGGCAAGAATACAGCTAGGATTTAGTTGAGTTCTCTATTTCACAGTCCATTACAAGGTTGTAATAAAGGTCCAGGGTCTATAGCTCACCTTGGAAAGGTGAGGGTTCACTGGAACCTTCTAAGCCATACAGATCCGTCAGAGCCAAGAGTAACCTGAAAGGCCACATGTGGACCCTCCAGGATAGAGCTGAGACCCAGGGCTGATGATGGCTCTAAAGGACAGGAAGGAACTGGGAAACCACTCATGAGACAAGCTGGGTGACTCTGGGGAGAAGGTAAAATCTGGTTACTGCGGTGTGGACTTGGCATGCAATCATGAACGTGTAATGGCATGAGCTAATCGACCTCCCTTTACCGTCCTCATCTACCAGATATTGCAGGAGTAAACAAGGAGCACAAGCAAACCCACAGCCTAAAAAACCATGAGGAATTAAAGAGAAGCTCAAAGAATAAATGTTAAAAAGAGGTCTATGGTCATTTCCTCCCTCTAGCCCCGACCCTTATGGAGGCATTTCACACAAGCACTCTACCACCGAGCTACATCCCAACACCAACACAAGCAGTTCCAGAAGCCAATCAAAAATGCTAGTGCCTACGGGCGTGGTGGCACCTGCCTTTAATCCCAGCACTCGGGAGGCAGAGGCAGGTGGATTTCTGAGTTCAAGGCCAGCCTGGTCTACAAAGTGAGTTCCAGGACAGCCAGGGCTACACAGAGAAACCCTGTCTCGAAAAATCAAAAAAAAAAAAAATGTTAGTGCTTCCCCTGGGTCCCTAATGTTATCAAAACATGCAAATAACTGTAAAAAACACTGTTGAGCTGAGGAAGTCACATCCGGTCCTAGCCTGTGCTACTGAGCCTCAAGATTACTGTTATAGCCTGTGCCATTCCAAGTTTAAGATACACATCACAATAAGAAAAAGCACTCATGTCTCCTATTTGGATGAGAAATAATCCACACCAGACATGCTGGAGCCTTGCATCATATAAACATTAACTCCTCTCTTATAATTGTCCTTCTTATATTACATATTCCTTATTGTAGAACTGACAACCTCTCATGTGGTCACACAATTCTACCTGTGTTCTCTTCTGTAGTAGAGAGGAATCGCTGCCTACACACTTCCCTAGTAAGCCTTCATTGCCAGAGTCCACTGTGGCACTGCCTGCCTGTCTTTGAAGGTATCTAGTAAGTCATGATGATTTGATTTTTTTTCTTATGCCTTCCATTGTCCAATTTCAGGCAAATGTGTGGCTTCCTTTTGAACGTACTCCATATTTTTCCTGCTGTCTTTTATTCTAGAACTAAATCAATCCTGAAAGCTTTCTGGGTGATTTTTGAAGCATGGAGTCTTCCCCAGTATAAATGAAAGAGATACCGAATGTGAAGGCACTCCGCTGATGATCCGGGGTAGATGGCTTCTTACACTGATGCATGCCTGGCATTCCGGGTTTCTCTTTAGCGCAGGGTGTCTGTGGAAGTCATTGACAGTAAAATGGCTCCATCTAGTGCTCCAGACTAGTATCAACATCTACAAGAGAAGGGTCTGAAGGAGACTGTAAATCAATACACAGCAGAACGACAACCGCAGCAAGTGGCAGAGCCAAAGCAATTTAATAACGATAGGTCAATTGACCAGGGAACCATAACTCTTAGCACATCGACTGGGCCATTGGAACAGCTTAACAAATAACAGAGATGTTGTCAAGAGAGAGACTGACTTTGTCCTAAATGTGGTAAGCCCCACTGAAGGTCTGGGATGAGAAAAGAACCAAGTCAAGCACCTGTGTCATATCAGTCACCAAGCTCAGCATTTTCATACATCCTCCATTATTAATCATAGCCACAGTGTGAGGCAGAAATTATTGTCCCCATAGTACAGACAAGAAACTGAGGCCCAGAAAGGCTACCATCTTACCCTAGGGTCACAGGTCTGACACTAAGCACACTATCCCCCTTCCACTAGTCCCAGGGAGGGTGTACAGTGACCTTGTCATCCCCTCTCTCACTGATCACTGTGGGGGAAAGCAGGAAGGAATGTCTACTCTGTAACACACAGCTCTGCTAAAAGATACTCGAACTGGAATTTACAAGTCCTGGGACATAAAAGGACTCAGTGGCAAATGCACTTCTTGACGTTCCACATGAATATTCTCTCTTGTTTTGCCTTGTTGTCTGGCTTTAAATCAGGAGTTCCTTGGAACCAGCAGCTACTGTCTAGATATGCCACAGTCATGATCATGTGACCAGTGGCTGCATCAAGACCACAGTGGAAGGTCCTTCTTCACACTGTATTTCTTTGATGTGATAAAGTTCCAAGCTTCTGCTGACAGAGAAGAATCCAAAGAGAGAATCCTGCCTCACAGGTAAGAAGAGGGCAACTGAGCTGGGCATGGTGGCGCATGTCTTTATTCCCAGCACTTGGGAGGCAGAGGCAGGCGAATTTCTGAGTTTGAGGCTAGCCTGGTCTACAGAGTG
>NC_034596.1:51530556-51532976 GCF_900095145.1 Mus pahari
ACAGGCAGTAAGAATATTCAGGAAATTAACTTGTGAACAGAAGTGGGCTGTGGAGATGGCTCAGCAGTTAAGAGCACTGACTGCTCTTCCAGAGGTCCTGAGTTCAATTCCCAGCAATCACAAGGTGGCTCACAACCATCTGTAATGAGATCTGATGCCCTCATCTGGTGTGTCTGACAACAGCTACAGTATACTCATATACATAAAATAAATTAATTAATTTAAAACAAACAAACAAAAAAACAGAACAGAAGAAGACTGCCAGGGATTAATCCTCTCTCAGACTGTCACTTGGCCAGGGCACTCCCTCCAGCACACCTCTTAAGAAAAACACAAACCAGAGAGAAGAGGGAAAAACAAAGTTACTCATTTTCCTAAACATTAAGACTGTATCAGTTGGCTGGGCGTGGTGGCGCATGCCTTTAATCCCAGCACTTGGGAAGCAGAGGCAGGCGGATTTCTGAGTTCGAGGCCAGCCATGTCTACAAAGTGAGTTCCAGGACAGCCAGGGCGATACAGAGAAACCCTGTCTCAAAAAACCAAAAAAAAAAAAAAAAAAAAAAAAAAAAAAAAAAAAGACTGTATCAGTTACTTTGTTACTGCTGTAACACAAACAACTTAAGGAAGGGTTGATGTAGGCTGGCAGTTGGTGGGTACCTCCCATCTGGTGGGAAAGGCATAACAGGAACTCGGGGATGGGAGTGAGTTCAAGCAGGAAGCAGAAGGGAATGAATGAGCTCTGTGTTATCCAGTCTAGGACCCCAGGCCTTCCCCATTCAGGGTGGGTCTTCCCTCTTCAGTTAAACCTGTCTAGAAATGCTTTCACAACACACCCAAATGTTTGTCTCCTATGTGATTATAAATCTTGCCAAGTTGGCAAGATTAACCATCACAGAGTAGAGAATTTATAAGGTATTATACTTTCATATGTGTAAGTTATGCTTAACTCAGTGGCTAAATCTATTAAGTAAATAAATCAAGGAGGTAACTAAAGAAATACACCAGACAGTGTTTTATTATTATTTTTGTAGCCTGGAACCACTAAAACCTCCAAGCAAGGCCCACGGAGCCGTGGTGAGCTATGGTAACATGCATTAGAGTCGAGAGCAACCCCAGGTTCTGTGGGTTAGTGATTCATTCAGCAGTTACTAATCAGCATAACAGGTTTGAGAGGCTCCAGAGAACTTCCAAGTCTGCTTAAGACACTGTCTGGTGAGTGGGCTTTAAGAATCCACAAATTTGTAATACTTCTGCCTATGCTGAGGGACAATTCCTTGCCCTGGAATCCCACTTTCTCAATGAATCCTAATCAGAGTCAAAATAACTGCTGGACAAAGGAATGCCAGTGTCCAAAGTATGAAAACAGCTGTCTAGGTAAAGGAAAAATACAATAGCGATAGTTATTGCCTTACTTATTATTATTTGGAGTCGCCAAATGAAAGAAATTCTGAATCACAAGGAGGATAAAAGGACTTGAAAGTCACAACAACCATTTTGAGGCCAGCTAATGCTACATAGGGAGTTCCAGGCCCTTGCTGGTCAACTAAAAAGACTCAAGATAAACTTTAAAAGAGTGGGGCTGGCATGGTGGTGCACAACTTTCATCCCAGGTCTCTGGGAGTTCTTTGTAGACGGTCTACAAAGAAGGTTCCAGAATGGTGAGGGCTGTTATATAGAGAAACCCTGTCTCAGAAAGATAAAAATAAAAATAAATAAAAAAAATTAAAAGCAGGGCTGTCACTCAGTAGTGGAATATTTGCCCAACATCTATACGACCCTAAATTCAACACTACTGCTGTGCACCCAAGAAAGTACAACACATACTTGGACACATGTTGGGAAGACTCTTAATAGTGCCCTAATAGCTATTCTACCTAGCTTCCCTTTCATTAAAGTCCCCACAAGTTATCTACTGCCTCCATTTTATAGCCTCCCTTGCCTCTGGGCATGGTCACATGACCAAATTCTGTCCATTGAGAAGTAAACAAAGAGACTCTACAGGTGCTCCTCCACTAACTATAGTGTCACATTCCAGATAAACCCACAGCAAGTTGGAAATGTCTTGTTAAAAATGTACCTATTATACCTAATTTAACAAACATCTAAGCATAACCCACAGAGCCTTTTGTACAAATGACCAGAACATTCACATTAACCTGCATCTGGGCAAAAGTACAGAACGTGAAACCTATTTTCCAACAAAGTATTGGAATTTCCATGTAATTTGTGGAACACTGAAGGGAAAGAAAAAGCAGGCTGGTGTGTGGGTATTTGCCACAATGCACACAGCGGGAGGCACGAATGGGACTTTTGTAGATGTGATAAGAGGAAACAAAAGGGCTGAAGAGATGGCTCAGCGGTTAAGAGCACTGACTGCTTTTCCAAAGGTCCTGAGTTCAAATCCCAGCAACCACATGGTG
>NC_034596.1:51533045-51534633 GCF_900095145.1 Mus pahari
GTCAAGTTCTATTGGGCACCTACTGTATACTAAGGAAAAAAAAATAAATAAAAAAAAAAAAAAAAAAAAAAAAAAGGAAAGGAAGAAAACAAACAGCCTGTCAACAAAGCACAGTGTAAAAAATCAATAGTTTCCTCCTTGTGTTCCAGAGGCTCACTCACTGGAAGAAACTGTGCTGTGAATCAAGCTACTGACCAGCATCCAGAGAAAGGATCGCCAGGTTAGAAAAGATCGAAGGTTGAGGTTTAAGGCATGGTTTTACAGAGTGTGCATGGCCTTCACACCGTCATCAAATGGAAACATTGTTGCTAAACTGTTGCTGGGCAGAAGGGGTCTTAGTCTCTCCCTTCCGGTCCTCTTTTCTCTTTCTCATAGCTCAAGAAGGTGAGAAGAACTTTGTCTGACCATGTGGGTGAAACCATACACCACCCTCGCTGTTCACAGTGCAAGCTGTGTCAGGATGGACTTCCTAGTGCCCACCTGGACCAGATTAATCCAATTCTGCATTTCCAAAGGATCTTTAGATAATTCACATTCATATCAAGTCTTGAGAACTCTGATCTTATACTCAAGAGTGACAAGCTAGGAGAAACTTGGGTCTGTATATGCCCCTGTGCTCCTGGACTACCAAGTGGCTAAAAGACGTGGTAGTAAACCTTGACTTGTAAAAACCCACTTCGTTTTTCCCTCTGTTTGATCTGATACACCGGCCATATTAACATGTGCAAACATAAAGCATGGTACAAATCCCATCACTGCTGTCTTGGCATCCTAACCATGGAACTGTTGCTTCCAATGCTTTTAAGTCCATAGCATCGTGTGGACTTTGATGGCTCACTCAGTCACTCCTGGCCTCTCTGTGAAGTACTAGCAGATCACCATCATCACCCAATACCAAGATACGAATTGATTTCTCTCACCTTAAACGCATTGCTCATGTGTTAAATTACTTCTGCCTGGTAATTGCTCACCCAGGACAGTCTAAGAAGCATGACTTAACACCAACAACTACAAACACAACTTCGAACGTAAGATGTTCACCCAGAAACCTGGGCAAACAAACGTATTTTCATAATGAAGTTGTATCCAAGTAGTCAGCAGCTTTTTACCTAATATTCCCAAAGTGGAAACACCCCAAATATTCGTCCATGGGTGAGTGGAGAAATAATCAGCATACAATGGAACGCTGACAAAGAAACATGCCGGCATGCACTCCTTGGGTAGATTTCAAGTGTATTGTGCTAAATGAAAAGAGCCAGTAAGTGTGCTTACTGCAAGCTGGGAATGGTGGTGCACGTTGACAATTCCAATCACTCAGGAATGGAGACAGAGGACTGAGAGTTGGACACACATCTGGGTAAATAGTGAGTTCAAGACCACACTAAGAAAGATAAATAAAACACTGTCGCAAGAAGCCAAGGCCTATGAATATAGCTTATTGATACAGTGTTTGCCTAGATGTGCAAGGCCCTACATTCAATTCCTAGCACTATCCCACCCCGCCCCCCAAAAATTTACATACTGTAGATTCTATTTTAAAAACATTCACAAGGACTGGTGAGATGGCTCAGCGGGTAAGAGCACTGAC
>NC_034596.1:51537405-51538488 GCF_900095145.1 Mus pahari
AAAAAAAAAAAAAAAGAATAAGTATGACAGCATCTGTAATAGAAGGTGTGTGAACATGGTCTGTCTCTCACGACAACATACTAAGCTGTGTTCAGCCTTATGATAGTGTGAGGTGACCCAATCCTTGCTTAATGCCATGCCCTGAGATGAAGGTCAGGACATTGTGACATAGCAGTAGACATCTGTGTAAGAGCCACTGAAGTAAGCTGATAATTAAGATGATCAGTACATGTTATATGCTGAGCCAAGGGTGATGTGCACCCCAGGGAGGACAGAAGAGGACACTGTGTGATCTCGTCAGGCTACCCAGAACATCATGCAATTGGAAACTTACAGAGCGTTTTGTTTTTGAATGCCTGGAATTTTTCACAGTAATTTGAGTGAGTAACTAAAGCCAAGGATCTCAGATAAAGCAAGATCTCAGATAAGAGACGAGGCTGTAACGAAGATGTAAAGAAAAACAGTCTTGCATAAACTGCAAAGTTCACACCAGTCCAACTGGTGGTAGGAAAAGGGCACCTCACTCCTATGACTGACACTCACAAAGCTCAACCACAGCTCCAGACATCAGATAGTGACAATCAAGGGTGACGCTGGCTCAGAGCGGGAGGCCCAAGTTGATAGGAAACATTCCTAGACACTTCTGATCTATCTCTGGATGCAAACCTTTGTGCTGTTGCTGCCACTGCTGTTGTCATTATTGTTATTGTTTACTGTGGCTGGCAAAGCATTTAGACTTACTGGAAGCAGAGGAGACTGCGCTTTATGTAGGACAGACACCCTTGATCTGCCCAAAGCACATCATTTCAGACTGCTTTTTCCCCTACCACCCTGTAACTCCTCTGGGTGGAGGTTCTGTCTGCAGATTCTCATCGAAGATGAAATCAGGGAAAATGTAGTCAGCTCCAGGGCACAGGACCCGCTGCTGGTGAGAGTCTGGAACAAAATGTTTAATGAGTGACTAGAGAGTGTTTAAAAACAAGACAGAGCCGGGCGTGGTGGCGCATGCCTTTAATCCCAGCACTTGGGAGGCAGAGGCAGGCAGATTTCTGAGTTTGAGGCCAGCCTGGTCTACAGAGTGAG
>NC_034596.1:51538499-51541166 GCF_900095145.1 Mus pahari
TTTAATCCCAGCACTTGGGAGGCAGAGGCAGGCAGATTTCTGAGTTTGAGGCCAGCCTGGTCTACAGAGTGAGTTCCAGGACAGCCAGGGCTATAGCTATACAGAGAAACCCTGTCTCGGAAAAAAAAAAAAAAAAAAAAAGACAGTTAGCATTCATTGTATTTATGCCACAGGAAGCTCACAGAGTTTTCCTGAGTCACCAAATTTCACCCTTACACAACTCCACCACATGCCCTGGTCTTGTCAGTGTCAGAAGAGACTTGAACCTAGACGCCACACTCTGAGCCAGCACACTACACTCCTTTCTACAGAATCTGAGAGCAGGAAGGAAAAGCTATACTAATCTTACTATGTCTTTACATGGGAAATCCAAACTGGCAGATCTGAGAAACAGGACAGATCTGGCTTCAGAAAAAAATATATATATGGAATGGTAGGATTCAACAGCTAACTGGAAGAGAAACCTTGAAAGGGTGTGTGGGGCATAACTGTGAGAGCTGAAATTCCGACGCAGAGCTTGGAGCACACAAACTTCTCCATGACACTTCTGTGAGCCTTGTGATTTCTCCACATGGGAATCCAAGCAATGGAATGTTTCTTCACACCCGTGCCGTTTGTTACACCCAGTCCTGTCTCCTTAGTCAGCTGGGAACTGTTGAGCCTGCTCCCCCAACATAGCTGTAGCCATTTTGTTCCAGGCCTGCCAGTCAGTCCATACTGCTGTTGTAATCTGCCTGTCAGATATTTCATATTGTTGCTGTAATACTGACATAGAAAAATAGCTTGATTCAGAGCAGGGTCAAGCTGACCACATACCCTATGTTCCACAATCATAAGCTCACTCAGGACCAATCAAAATAGAGGTCAGTTTGAACTGTTATATCCTAACTATTAAAAACCAAACAAAGAAACCAACCAACCCTTGAAAAAAGGCCAACCACCCTGCAGCCATCTCTGTTAAGAGTTCATTATGGTTTTTCCATATAAGCTGGCCCTGGGAAATATTCATGGTCTAATCTTAGCTCCCAAGTCTAAACTATGACCCTGATTGATCAGTCTTGGGGTGTGCATTCAATAAACCAGCCTTGTTTAACTGAAACTGGAGTCTGAGTAGTTTATGTGGTGATTCTTGAACCCCGACAGAGAAGCATGTTGAAACATGTTGAAACCACGTGAAAAACATTTGCCCAGAGAGCAGCAGAAAGTCACTGGATGCGCCAGAGCTAGAAGCTGTTCCCTGTAACCAGCTCAAACCTGCCTTTGTTAGGAACTGGGTACAATCGGGGCCTTGTAAGTTTCTTAGCCTCACCTGCCCCAAACAGTGGCATAGCAACAAACCACAGATCAAGGCGGGGGGGGGGGGGGAGCAGAGATAAGATGGTTTATCACACAGATAAGAGGGGGAAACTCTTGCTCACCTCAACCAGTCTTTCAGGTGGTTGAAAAGCCATAAACCCTTTGCAGCTTTGCTTCCTATGTACAGACAAAAGGATTTGTCAGGAATGTCCCATAAGTACAAGAGTGCTGGCCTAAGATTGCCTCCGTACTTTGAGTTTATAGAATTTGTTTGGTGTTGTTGTCATTGCTATTGTTGTTTTGTTTTGTTTTGTTTTGTTTTTGCAAGTTTAAAATCAGCTCAGAAAACTGAAAACCTGATCTTAAAAGTAACAAACCGCCATGCCTCAGTCCAACTCCGAGCAGCCAAGTTCAGCCCATCACAGGCTGCCAAGGAAAACTGAGCCGCCATATGGGTTCTTCCTAACTCCACTCCTGTGTGTCTATGAGGAGGTTACAGTAAAGATACTGCCTGAATGAAAAACAAGATATGAAAAAGGAAGGACATGACTGTTCCTAAGTATATTAGACGGGAAGGTTTATTAGGGAAGGTTTATTATAGATATGAGACACAGCAAAACTAGACATATCTGTGAAAATCCAGAATAAACAGGACCCTGAGCCAGGTCATATGAGGAGAAGAGGGAGGAGAGAAGAAAGCCAGATCAAGAGACCAGGAGAGTAAAGGCTGGATTATATAGGGAAGAGCAGCCCCGCCCCTGGGCTACAGAAGTTTAGGGTAAGGGGCAGGGTATGACATCCATACCCTATAACAGGTAGGGACTGAAGAATGCTGGGAGAACCTGATTGTCCTTTGATGTGTTCAATAGGTACCTCAGTTGGCCATTTGTACTAGGTTTCAAGCCTGTAGTGGTTTGAGTGAAAATGGATCCTATAGGTTCATAGAGAAGAGCACTAACTCGAAGGTGTGGCCTTGTTGGAGTAGGTATGGCCTAAAGGAAGTGTGTCACTGGGGTGGGCTTTGAGGTTTCAGATGCTCAAGCAAGGCCGTGTCACTCTCTCTTCCTGTTACCTGTGGATCCGGATGTTGAACTCTCGGCTCCTTCTCCAGCACCATGTCTGCCTGCATGCTTCTCACCATGGTGAAGTGGACTGTACTGGCTAGTTTTGTGTCAACTTGACACAGGCTGGAGTTATCACAGAGCAAGGAGCTTCAGTAGGAGAAATGCCTCCATGAGATCCAGCTGTAAGGCATTTTCTCAATTAGTGATCAAGGGGGGAGATCCCCTTGTGGGTGGTGCCATCTCTGGGCTGGTAGTCTTGGTTCTATAAGAGAACAGACTGAGCAAGCCAGGGGAAGCAAGCCAGTAA
>NC_034596.1:51541516-51548065 GCF_900095145.1 Mus pahari
AAAGTGAAACCTTTGTATTACTGGGACTATTGATGCTGGTTAGCTGGAGCTAAGAAATTAGTGATAATTAAGAAGAGGCCAGCATCGTTGAGGTGACATCTTCTGGGAAGTGTTTTCTGAGAGCACAGAGGCTGTGTTCCAGAGATAGCCACAGTTGTACCTTGTGCAGCAGCAGGACTTGGTAATGTGTAAGAGTCACCCAGGTGGTGCTGGTTTTGAAGGCATGAAGGGATTATGCAGAGCAACTGAGGCTAGGCACTGTGAGAGGCCTTGGAAGGCCATTGGTGAAGGTACATTCTCAGTTGCAATTGATGGCCCAGGAATGAAGGGGTCATGCAGTGTTTTGGAGATGCCAGGACCACGAATGACCATCAAGAACAACAGCAGTAGTGAAGTACAGGCATCTGGAGCCTAGAGGAAAAGCTGTGTGCTACAAAGGACAGGGCTGGAGAAGTGGCCCAAGCCCTTGGAGGAGCCCAAGATCATGAGTTGGATCTCAGATATTGGACAGTTGGAGTTTAATTTTTGTTTTTGATTGTGACTGTGCCCTGATNTTTTTCCCTCTTGAAGGAAGAAAATATTTTAGTGGATCCCACAGTTAAGAGACTTTTAGTTGTAAAAAGACTTTGGATTTTAAAAGATATTGGATATTTTTAAAGGATTGAACTTTTAATATGTAAAGACTNTGGGACTTTTAAAGTTATTTAAGATCTTGGGGATGAATAAGAACTAAGGGTTGAAGCTTACTAGTGATGTGTTTGTGTGTCAAGTTGACAAGGGATCAATTGTACTGGCTAGTTTTGTATCAACTTGACACAGGCTGGAGCTATCACAGAAAAAGGAGCTTCAGTTGGAGAAATGCCTCCATGAGATCCAGCTATAAGGTATTTTCTCAATTAGTGATCAAGAGGGGAGGTCCCCTTATGGGTGGTGCCATCTCTGGGCTGGTAGTTTTGGTTCTATAAGAGAACAGACTGAGCAAGCCAGAGGAAGCAAACCAGTAAAGAACATCCCTCCATGGCTTCTGCATCAGCTTCTGCTTCCTGACCTGCTTGAGTTCCAGTCCTGACATCCTTTGGTAATTAACAGCAATGTGGAAAGTGTAAGCTGAATAAACCCTTTCCTCCCCAACTTGCTTCTTGGTCATGATGTTTGTGCAGGAATAGAAACCCTGACTAAGACATGGACTAAACCACTGACCTGTGAGCCAGCCCCAATTAAATGTTTTCCCTAAGAGTTGCTATGGTCATGGTGTTTCTTCACAGCAATAGAAACCCTAACTAAGACAGAATTTGGTAATTGGTACTAGGAGTGGGGTATTGCTGTGATAGGCTGGAACATGTTTTTGTTTGGAAGTATTAGAACACTTCCTTTGGAACTTTGAACTAAAAAGGCAATTGGACATTTTAAGTGGGGCTTAATGGGGTATTCTATTAGAAGTATGGAGGACAGTGGTGCTGAGGATGGTTTGAACTGTGGGGGCCCACAGCTGAAGGTTTCAGAGGAAAATTTTAGTAGATGGCCTGATGGTGATTTGAATAAGTATGGCCCCTACAGACTCATGCATTTGCAAACTTGGCCCATAGGGAGTGTCATTATTAGGAGCCGTGGCCTTATTAGAGTAGGTGTGGCCTTGTTGGAGGAAATGTGTCACTGTGGGGATGGACTCTGAGGTCTCATATGCTCAAGCTATGCCTAGAGTGGAACAGTCTCCTGCTGCTGTCTGTGGACCAAGATGTAGAATTCTCAGTTCCTTCTCTGGCACCATGTCTGTCTGAACAAAGTCATGCTACCTGCCATGACAATAATGAATTAAACCTGTAAGCCAGTCCCAATTAAATGATTTATTTTATAAGAGTTGCTTTGGGCATGGTATCTATTCACAGCCACAGAAGCCCTAAGACAGGCCTAGAGACTGTTCTTGTAATATTTTGGTAAAGAATGTGGCTGCCTGTCCAAAAACTCTGCCTGTGGCTAAATTGAAGAATTTTTTCATTCACTCTGAGGCAGTGAAGGAAAACATCAAAAACAGAAAGCTTGTGAAAATTCAAAGGCAGGGGCGACGTTCCAGCCCCAGCAAGCAGCAGAACTTGGCAGCTTCAGCTCCGTGGTTCTGGCTTCAGACTCAAGAAGAGAAGAAAGGGATTGTGGAATCTCCCTCCACAACTCAGGAAAGCCTTTGTTATAAGTTTTGTTTGTTTGTTTGTTTGTTTTGTTTGTTTGTTTTTGTTTGTTTTTCGAGACAGGGTTTCTCTGTGTAGCCCTGGCTGTCCTGGAACTCACTTTGTAGACCAGGCTAGCCTCAAACTCAGAAATACACCTGCCTCTGCCTCCAAAGTGCTGGGATTAAAGGCGTGTGCCACCACGCCGGGCTTGTTATAAGTTTTAAGCTACTTTTTTTCTCAGAACAGGGTTTCTTTGTGTAGCCTTGACTGTCCTGGAACTAGCTATGTAGCGTACGCTGACCTCAACCTTAGAGCTCTGCCTGCCTCTGCCTCCCCAGTGCTGGGACTAGAGGTGTGCGCCACTACCATCTGGTTTAAGACAATTTTTGTTACAGCTTTCTGTTGTGTTGTTACAGATTTATTTATTTACTTATTTTATGTAAATAAGTGCTTTGTCTTCTTGCACACCAGAAGAGGGAATCAGGTCCCATTAAAGATGGTTGTGAGCCACCATACGGTGGCTGGAAATTGAAATATATATATGTGTATATATATATATACATATTCTACTGCCTAGGAAGGCCCTAGGCAGTGGTTCTCAACCTTCCTAAACCCTTTAACACAGTCCTTCATGTGATGGTGACCTCCAAGCATAAAATTATTTCATTGCTACTTCACAACTGTAATTATGCTGCTGTTATGAATCGGGATGTGTAATATTTATCTGTTTAAATTTATACTCCTAAAGACATGGGAAGTATAAACTGGGCTTAAACACCTGCTAGCTCAGTGAGGTAATTTTGTTTTCCTAACTATATACAAAATGTCTATTTACAAGCCTGATTGTAGCTCCTTAGAAACCTCCGTCTATTTACACTGCCTCGTTAGTCTACCTTTCGCTTGGGTTCCTCCAAGCCCAAGAGGGTTTCTGAGGTCTCTTTCCTAGAATGCTGCTTAACCTGTCTTGCCGGCTGCTTCTCAGTGGTTCCTGGATGCTCAAAGAAAAAAATCCCTATCTCTTACCTGGGAGCTTCCATAAAGCTCTTCCAAGGCGAGAGAGGGAGAGGGAGAGAGAGAGAGAGAGAGAGAGAGAGAGAGAGAGAGAGAGAGAGAGAGAGATCAAAGGTCCAATTACTTCTCCAAGAATCTCTAGCAAGAATCTTTAGCTCCTCCCCCACACCCTTCCTTAGCATGCTGAACCATCAAGGTGGAGGGGGCTCCAAGTCAAGTCAGTAGGAACCAAACCATTTCACCTTTTTGCTGTGGTAGCTCAAGGCCACCCAGTTGACTTTGCCAGGGATCACAGACCAAAAACTAAAAGACTGCTCCCAGGTAACTTGCCTTAAAATAGGTGTTGTGGCGCACACCTTTAATCCCAGCACATGGGAGGCAGAGGCAGGCGGATTTCCGAGTTCAAGGCCAGCCTGGTCTACAGAGTGAGTGCCAGGACAGCCAGGGCTACACGGAGAAAGAGTAACCCTGTCTCGAAAAAAAAAAAAAAAATGGCAGGAACTTTCCATTCCTTAGGATCTTAACAGATCTTATCTGTCTTTTAGAGGTACACCCAACTGCATTTTTTCAGGACACACCTAACTGCTTCAGACAAAAGCAGTATCTATCCAGGCTAATTGATTGGCTAACAACTAGGTTTTCTATGTACAATAATCAAAGATCCTGTAACAGTAATGTAAATATCTAATATGCAGGATATCTGATATGGGACCCCTATGGAAGTCACAACCCTTAGGTTGAGAACCACTGGGGGGCAACTCTTTGAACAACCAGGGGAAGGCCAGAGAAAGCTGAGCTGAGGTAGATAAAGTATCCTTGGGACAAGAACTTCTAGTATCTCCAAGTAGAACAGGAAACTTGTCAAAGAGGAAAATGTGAAGAATCACAGAGGAGAAGTGTCCCTTCCCACTTGCTGGCCCAGGCAAGAGGGGAGGGGCATCCTGGCACACCCGTGTGACTTTTATAGCATTAGTAAACAAAGCAGGCAGCTTGGAGTTACTCTGGTCCAGTGGAAAGAGATGAGAGAGCAGGGATGCTGAGTGAGAGCGGAACGAGACTGCAGGCCCTACTGCAGTTGCTAGGGGGAAGCAAGAGAAAGGTACAGAGAGCTGAGGGGGCAGGGAACAGGGAGACAAGTGTTTTTAGTAGAGATACTGAAATGGGTGTAGCAGGCCAGAGCTGAGAGATTCGTGCCCAGGCAGGTGCCTTGAGAGGATGTAGAAAGCTCTGGGTTGAGCTCACGTCTGGATACTTGAATGGCCTCAGGTGCTGCTGTCTGTAAAGAGAAACGCTTGCTCTGCACAGAGGACTCCCCGGCCTTCACTGTTTCTTTCTTTGGGGGAGGGGGAGGTGAGACAGGCTTTCTCTCTGTAGACCAGGCTGTCCTTGAAATTAGGGATACGTCTGCCTCTGCGTCCCAAGTACTGGGATTAAAGGTGTATGCCACTACCCAGTAAACTTGATTGTTTGTTTGCAAACACTGACCAAACCATGAATCGTCCCATGCTCAAATAAACTCCAATAAATGTAAATTGTCTGAAGTTTTTACTTGTAGCAAGAGGTTTAGTACAAAGGCCCTTCTTATTGGTCAGATGTTGTGATGCCTAAGGTTGGTTGTTAACCCATCATACCACCTATCTTATTTAGGGTTTCTATTGCTGCGATAAAACACTTGCCAACACAACTGACCACCTTGTCAACCTGACACACAAACACAACACTGTTAGTCCAGAATCTTTCCTTTCTTGGCCATTCCCAGGAGGACACATTCATATGAACATCACAAATATTCCCAGTCTTAAAAATCCCACAGTCTGTACAAATTCAAACATTTTAAAATTCAGTGTATGTAAGGGACTGAAGACATGACTCAGTGGTTAAGAACACTGGCTGCTCTTCCAGAGGCCCTGAGTTCATTTCCCAGTGACTGTATAGTGGCTCACAAACATTTGTAATGGGATCCAATGCCCTTCTCTGTCAATCAGGCATATATGCAGAGTGCTCTTTCATTTAACTATTTATATACATATAAATGAATAAATTTTTAAACTCGGTATATTTAAAAACCCAAAGTCTCTTTTAAAATCTAATAGCTCTTTAAAATTCAGTCTCTCTAATGTGGGATCCTAAACATTAAAAAAAAAAAAAAAAAATACTTTCTTACTTCAAGAAAGAAGAACCAGAGTACAGTTGCAATCAAAGCAAGACAAAACCTGTTGTTTTAAAAAAAAAAAAAAAATCCCTAGTGTTTGATTTATCAAATGAAGACTCGGGAGCCAGGTGCTGTGATGAGAGCCTGCTAGCTCTGAGAAGTAGAGAACGCACCCAGCTGACCTTCCTACTCCACCGACATCCCAGAAGGAAAGGCTCCTCCTCCTTCTCCACACTGTCTTAAATGCCCTTCAACTCAGCGTCCCTCCTTCCTCTTTCCTGGGTTTTCCTAGGCTTGCTTGCTCCCTGTCAGCTGGTTGCTTATTCTACCTCTTGACCTATGGTTGACCTTATTTAAACCTGTCTAAAGAAAGCTCTTGGGTTGAAAGTGTGTGCTAGAGACAAACTACAACAAGAAAAAGCTTTTCCAGGTCACAATGTCCGGATTCACAATATATCAACTATCCTGCAACATTTCCCCTTCTTATCTAAATAAATGACTCCTTCTCTAACATCAATAAATTACATACCATCTGGTAAAAGTTACATTCACAAAGTCCAGTCCGTTTGTACTTGGCAACCCTACAGAAAGTATTCTATCTTGTCCAAAGTTCTGTACCTAAATCGCTTTCTATCATAACTTGCATTTATCAATCTAGAAACATCCTTTTAGACCTTAAAACATTTTCTTAAATCTGAAATAATTTAAGCATAACTGTGAGACTTTTAACTCTCTAGTCTTCAGCCTCATCAGAGAACTGAAAAGGATAAATACCACCTGAATAAGCAGGAGGTGCAGAGCAAGCAGCTTCCAAAACCATAGAAATGACAGAGACTGCTGGCTGCCTGGACTGCCACCCAAGATTCCTCTGCAACACTGTAGCCTACTGGCCCCGAGTACCTGACAGGTTTTTCTGTCATACCTTGCTTGTTCTGGCTCTCTGCTGAGGGTACACAGGCGGCACCAGCAAGCTGGCCTGGAGGAAGCTGGAATGGAGAGTCTACAGTTTTCCTTCAGGTAGTGAGACTCTACTGTACACCAGAGGAGAAGGAGAAAGCAGCGTCTGGGGAGAATGCCCTGATTCCTGGCCTCCTCTCGGGGTGACTGGATCCTGCTGGGAGAAGTGGGGAGGGGAAGAAGGGGCTCAGACAGAGCATCCACAAGCTAGACATGAAGGGGAAAGAGGAGCCCAGTGAAATTTTAAGTTTTTTAAAATCTATT
>NC_034596.1:51548120-51552444 GCF_900095145.1 Mus pahari
CTGGCCTCGAACTCAGAAATCCGCCTGCCTCTGCCTCCCGAGTGCTGGGATTAAAGGCGTGCGCCACCACGCCCAGCTCTCAAGTTTTATTTATACTCCCTCCAAACATCACGAGTCTTCTACAGGTCTTATCTCAGCAAGTGCGTTCATCTATCTCAGCTGTTATCACTCTGCCAATCAGTCCACAGAAGTGACAAAAAAAGCTTCAGCACACCACACCACCAGAAGTTTCTTTTTTCTTTTTTCTTTTTTTTTTAGACAGGGTTTCTCTGTGTAGCCCTGGTTGTCCTGGAACTCNCTTTGTAGACCAGGCTGGCCTCGAACTCCCAAGTGCTGGGATTAAAGGCGTGTGCCACCATGCCTGGCCTACCAGAAGCTTCTTATTGTATTTCTCTCTATGGAGTCCTGACAAATGTAGCTCAATTACACAGTGTAAGGCGGACCAATACATGTGCGTCCTTAGCAAAGAATCTTCTGTCACATGTCCTTTGTTTTAACAGAACATCCTTTCTCCTGTGTCTGTTTTAGTAAAACGTTCCTTCACGAGTCTGCCTTAGTCTTTCACCTGTGTACACTTCAGAAAAACACACCTTCATATGTTTGCTCCAACAAAACACCATCCAACACAACTGACTCTCCAAAGAATCCTTGTCTCTACTTGAATCCAGGACAAACAGAATCTGGCTCGGTTGACTGCATGTTCCCAGCACTAGAGGGGCTGGAGGAGGAAAGGCCTTCTTTGGGAGTCTTAGGTACAGTTCTTTTAGGCAAAGGCATTCTCTTTAGCTACCCTTAATGAAGCAGCTCTCTGAGATGACCCTTGCTTGTTCATATTGTTTTATTGAGGGTAGATATGGGAGCATATACTTTATTCGGGGTGAACCAGGGATTATATAATTATATACCTCTTGGGGGAAGGAATACCCAAGAAGAGAAGATCATTGGTTGAAGGCTTAGGATACCAAAATGCCTCATTAACATGGGGGAGGAACTCCAGGTTCTGTCCTATGTGACTGAGTGCCCGTGGTCCTCTCAGTGTGGTGTCATGGTTACATGTCCCAGAGCAGATACAGAGACAGGAAGGAAGCAGCTCAACCACTGTTCTCAAATATTTGAGATTCCTAGGGTCTGAGATCACTCAACCTTAGTAGTTCTTATGTCTGTAGCATGGTCCTACATGCCCTACATTTTTCTGTAAAACAGGAATTAGGAAGAACTTCTCTACCTTGTCCTGGCAGGGTTCAGCAATCGACTTTCTTTGTGCTGTTTGTCCATAGCTTGGACATGCTGCCAACAGCTGAGACCAGGGCAGTTTCTTGCCCACTGGCAGCTTTGTCACATTTGAAGCAAACTCCATGATGATTTTTTTGATGCTCATAGTCTTCTCTGAAGTAGAATGGGTTTGCTGCCAGGCGCTGACCTATCTCATTGTCAAAAAAAAAAAGTCTTTAATAAAATATCTTTAAATGTCATAGTCTACAGATCTCTGGTGTTTTTGAAGACCATCTAACTATCTCAGTTAGATAGTATCTCAGTTAAATAGGCCAATGTTGCTTGTCTCTAGCTGTTTACTGTCTGATTGACTTAGAAAATATCTATGATTAAGCTAGTACCTAACAAAAACACAAGTTTAATTGACTCTTAACCTGCACTTTTCCTAAACAATTTGTAATAGTTTTCAAAAGGACTAGAACTTCACATTGCATTTTTTTTTAAAAAAAGATCTATTTATTTATTTTATGTGAGTACACTGTTGCTTGCTTCAGACACATCAGAAAGGGCATCAGATCCCATTACAGATGGTTGTGAGCCACCATGTGGTTGCTGGGAATTGAACTCAGGACCTCTGGAAGAACAGTCAGTGCTTTTAACCACTGAGCCATCTCTCCAGACCTTCATGTTGCATTTTTAAGAATTACATAGGTACAATACCTTAAAAAGAGTTGATACATAGTATGTTATAACCAAAATATAACTTTAAATTTGTATTAATATACAAAGATCTATACCGGTGTGACAAATATAACCTTAATTTTGCATCAATGCAAAGAACTACACTAATAGAATCAAATATAACCTTAATTTTGTATCAATATACAAAGACCTATAAGAGTAGATTCAATAATCTATTCTTTTTCCTGGTATTCCTGTGTTATTCCTATATCCCCCTTTTTGTCTAAATTAAAAGGAAAAAATTTTAACTCTAACACAATAAAACTAATAATGAAATTATTTCTGCCAAGCTTTCCATAATGTACAACTTGGTTGTTTTTGGTGGCCTTAGGATTAAGCATTTTGAACTCAAAGTTCCATAAAATGTTTATGTCAGTCTCATATGAACTCAGCATTTGAATGTCCTGAGCAGTTTGAAGTTAATCTATGGGTGTTTTTCAGCTTAGTGGCAATCCTGGTTAGGTAGAACATAGCGGTCACACCAAAGGTGTCTACTGTTCGTGCAGAACCTGGAAATAGAAGAGACATGAGGCAGTTTTTCTCAATAGTAGCATTACCACAATCCACGTGAATTCATCGTTATGGGCCCATCACCTTCTTGGAAACTTAAAATGTTACATTAGGAATGGTAGAAAACCTAAATGCTTTAATGCCATATTCAGCAGATCTCAGAAAGGTTTAAGGACCACAATCTATTAAGCACATCTGAGATACATAAACTCTGTTCCTAATTTCTTATTTCAGACTCAAACCTGAAAACGTGTACAGGATTCTAGATGAAGCTTATTTGTGGCAGGACTTTTGGTCACACCGTGTGCTCTGAGATTGTGTTATTTACTGAAATGCCCTGTTTCTAGTTGCGGGCTCAGCCCTTAGCCCACACCTTTAATCCCTCTGGCCGGAATAGACAAGCCCTTCCTACACACTTTTAATTCCAAACAATAAAGGTAAAGTTAGTTTGTAGAAGGAAGCACCCATGTTTGAAAAGTGATGTCTAATTGAGTGTCAGATAAAGTGACAAATCAGAAAAAGACTTGGCAGAATAGGATATGCCCAACTCTCATGAGGAGAGGAAAGGTGAGATGGAAATTTCTGGTTTCTTTAGAGATTCGGTTGTGTCACGTGACGTTTTTCTGGAAGCTGTCTTGTGAGAGGATGTTTCGCTGAGAACAGACACATGGTATTTTTCTGGAAGCTGTCTTGTGAGAGGGCATGTGATATTTTGCGGGAGCAGAGCTTGAGAAGACGTGATGTTCAGAAAGACTATAAATATAACCCTATAGACAGTGAGAAGACACTTCTGCATTGGTTCACCTTACAAGGCTTTGCTGGTCTTCACTGATCTCCGTTTGTTGTGAGTTCATAGACAGGAACTCATCAAAGCACTTCTTGTGGTATTCTAGCTGCTTCTTGCCAATTTCACAGACTGCTGGTTCAGTGGAGACTCAAAGTTTCTTCTGGATGGAGCTGCCACTGCTGATTCATGATTGGTGACACTATTGAACTGAATTACTGGTACCCTGACACCATTGAACTAGACTGCTAGCATCCTGACAATGAAGACTGGAATAGCCCCTAAAGAACCACTTCTAAACAGGTCCACATCCCCCTTCTCTTATTAACTTGAAGTGTAAATGTAAGGGTTCTTTGGAAAGTCAATTGGATGGTGTTTTGCAGGCGCAAACACATGAAGGAAGATTTCATTAAAGTGGACACAGGTTTGAAAGGCTAAGGCAGACTCATTTTGCTGAAGCAGGCACAGGAGAAAATATGTTCTGCTAAAGCAAGCATATGAAAAGACACACAATGAAACATTCTTTGCTAACAACATTGGTCTACCTTACATTGCATAGTTGAGCTGCATTTGTCAGAACGCCATAGAAAGAAACACACCAACTTGCAATCCCACCAGCAATGGAGGAATGGTCCTCTTTCTCTACATCCTGGCCAGCATCTGCTGTCACCTGAGTTTTTGATCTTAGCCATTCTGAAGTTAGACTCCAGAAAACCAAATAACCCTATTAAAAAATGGGGTATAGAGCTAAACAAAGAATTCTCAACTGAGGAATACTGAATGGCTGAGAAGCACCTAAAAAAAAAAATGTTCAACATCTTTAATCAGCAGGGAAATGCAAATCAAAACAACCTAGAGATTCCACCTCACACCAGTCAGAATGGCTAAGATCAAAATACAGCTTACATATGTATAATAATAAATAAATCTTTGGGCTGGAGCAAGCAGGGACTGAGCAAGGGGAGTTGACTGAGCAAGCAGAGGTCCTAAAAATTCAATTCCCAACAACCACATGAAGGCTCACAACCATCTGTACAGCTACAGTGTACTCACATACATAAAAATAAATAAATAAAT
>NC_034596.1:51553119-51561204 GCF_900095145.1 Mus pahari
GAAGGAGAAGGAGAAGGAGAAGGAGAAGGAGAAGGAGAAGGAGAAGGAGAAGGAGAAGGAGAAGGAGAAGGAGAAGGAGAAGGAGAAGGAGAGAGACAGAGAGAGAGAATCCAGATTGAATCAGTGTGCAGAAGAGTTTTGAGCCAGAACAGCTGAGTTGACCAGTCAGTCAGAGTTCAGAAAGAACTGGGAAGGGGCGAGCTTATTCAGCAGTGAGTCTCAGAAGCTGAAACACTCTAGGCCTAGCTTAGATTGTACAGAGGCTAGAAGCTTCCAGGACTAGGCTTAAGTTAGCAGAGTAAGGCAGTAAGCCTCAGAGATGACAATTACCCTGGCAAATAAAAGTTACTATTACAAAAACCAAACGCCAACAGTATAAATAACGCCTCACCCAATGGCCGAGACTCAGTCTTCTGGGCTTCCAAGGGCTTGGCTCACCCTTCTGGCTCTGCCCTTTGCAGCACACACAACGTGTCTTCTAGGCTCCTGCTGGCTCCATTCCTTCGCTGCTGCTGTTCTTGGTGGTCATCTCATGGTACTGGCCTCTCCAAAATGCTGGGTTCTTCTGCTGCAACTCAGCATCACTTTCACCAATAGCCTCACCTGAGATCTCTTTTGAGACTTCAGCCCTGCTACCTAACGCCAAGCCTCAGCTTCTCTCCATCTTTTTCTTCACACTTTCAAAATCTTCACCGCCTGCGTTGGCAGCCAACACAAGATATAAATAACCTTTGCTACCTCTGGAGCACAGCTTCTGTTTGCTGACTTGCAGGAAACGCTTCCCGTGGAAGATTTCACCTCAAGGATGCTACTCTCTTCTCAGTCCCAGCTGATTCTTCATCCCCAGCTAATCAGATTCTGAACTCAAATGACCCAGTAGAGTCTTTGCTTCCCTCTGAAACGTCCCTAGCCAGGCCTCCATCACCGGCACGGCTCTCGGCATTCTTCCAAGCTCCACAGAACAGTCCACTGAGCTCCCAATGCTCAATGTCGTTTCTAGCCCAACGATCCAAAGTCCTTCCTTCCACAGTGAACCTAAGAACATGATCAGATCTGCAGCAATACCCCGCTTCTGTCTTAGTTGGCCTTAACTATGGTCGTGATGAAACATCCTAACCAAAGCAACTTGGGAAGGGAAGAGTTCACTTGGCTTATGCTTTCACATCGCAGCTCATCACTGAAGGAACAGGGCAGGGACCTGGAGGTAAGAACTGATGTAGAGGCGATGGAGGGGCGCTGCTTACTGGCTTACTAATCATGGCTTGCTCAGCCTGCTTTCATGTAAAGCCTAGGACCACCAGCTCAGAGGCAGTACCACCCACAATGGGCTGGGCCATTCCCCATCAATCCCTACTTAAGAAAATGCCCACAAGGCTTGCCTCCAAAATTATTTAAGTCTCCTCCTTCAGGCAGAGAGTTCCACACCCACACAGTCTTCCCGACAACAAAGGCAGAGATGGCCCAGCCTCCAACTGCTCCCTCACAAGCATTTCATGGCTTGCTTCACTGCCCTGACGCAGAAAGGCCATAAATCTTCCTGAAAAGGATCGGCCCTGCTGTACCTTATTTCAGCCCAGATGAACTGGTTTCTGTCTAACTAATGATATTCATAAATCATAAAAAAATATAGGATCACAAAGTTTTTAATCCCCAAAGGAATTGCTTGTACTACTTCTGATTCCTGGCAAGCTGATACCATCTCTTTTTTCCAGGCTTCAGAAATCTGGAAGAAGGAAGTAAAAGCTGCGGTTCAGAGGGCCTGGCTTGGCGCTCCTATCACCAGCAGATTCAGCACTGGGGAAAGGGATTCCCAGGGTAAGACTGTTGGCCTTTTCTAGCTCAGTAATTGTGACAAAGGAAATGTGTTTACTCTGTCATTAGTCCAGGACATGTCTTAAATGCTACACTGTCATCTTTCAGGCTCTGGCTACAAACAGAGCCAACTGTAAATTGGAAGAAAACTTGGTGGTGAAAGAATCCAGAAGGCTCACTGAACACCCTGAAAAGGGTCCTTACTGAGACCAGGGGTTAAGAGTGAAGAGGGCGTGACCATGGAAGGAAACTGAAGAAATGGGAAAGGGCGTGGAAAGACAATAGGAGATGAGAGCATGGTTAGATGTGAACTGAACTGAGCTCAAACCAACCCTGAGTGAGGGCCCAGAGGGAAAGACGGGCTACAGGACACCAGGATAGAGAGCCTGGTCCTAAAGACCACTCCAGCCATCAGAAAGCCTCAGTGTGCATTCATTCATTCATTGCAGGGCCCTTGAAGGCACACCACAAATAACTGCAAAGAGTGACAAACCATGGGGACAGCAAAGGAGCCAGGCATGGTGGTACACGCCTGAGATGCCAGCACTCAAGAGACACAAGACTGAGGCAGGATAATCAAGTTTGAAGCCAGCCTTGGGCTACACGGCAAGACCCTGCTGAAATTGAGGCAAATACATATCTCAAAAGAAAGAGCAGGAGGTGAGTGGAAGGGTGGCACACTAACAAAAAAAAAAACAAAAAACAAATGTAGTTACCATGGGGAAAGGCAGCTGAAGGAAAGAACATCAGGAGACTGCTGCTTAATTAATTCAAAGGTAAAGTCTGAACTGAAATGCTTATTTCCAAGTATATCATTTAGCCCGGTATAAGCTACACAGACAAAAGCAAGAAAAATCATGGTCAGACTGTACATAAGTAATAATCTATATGTGTATATGCATGCTTGTGTGTGTGTATGTATGTGTGTGTATGTATGTATGTATGCATATGCCTATGTGTACAATGTGCTTATCTGTGCATGGAGACCAGAGGTCAACTTTAAATATTTCTTCTATCATTCCATCTTATTTTTTGAAAAAAGATCTCTAAGTAAATCTGGAGCTCATTGTTTGATCTAGACTAGCTGGCCAAGGGATGCCCGAGATCTGCCACACACACACACACACACACACACACACACACACACACAGGTGAAGATGTAGAACTCTCAGCTCCTCCTGCACCATGCCTGCCTGGATCCCACTGTGATGATAATGGACTGAACCTCTGAACCTGTAAGCCAGCCCCAATTAAATGTTGTCCTTTATAAGATTTGCCTTGGTCATGGTGTCTGTTCACAGCAGTAAAACCCTAACTAAGACAACTATGTCTCTTGTTAACAACTAGAAACCCCAAGAATGTCAGAATTCTATCCTGTTGAGGTTACCCTACTTGCTGAGAAAGGGTTCCTGCTTGGCAATGATGACCCTGTGAACTCCGAGGCACTGTCCACATGGACACTGCGGTTCTCTCCAGGAAACTAGGCCCTGCTTTCAGTCTATGATGCAAGCACACCCCTCTCTTAAAGGCGTCATTGCCTCCCAATGCCATCTTACTAAAGATCAAGCTGCTAGCACACGAAGCTTTGGATTAAACCATATTCAAGGGGTAGCAGGAGCCAACACAGAGCAGCAGAGCCAAAAGGTACACCCCTCTGCATTGCTGGAAGTCTCAATCCAGTCCTTCCCGGTTCATGTTTCTATCATGGTCTTCCAAGACATGCTGCATGCCTGTGGTCTCAACCCCTAGAAAGCTAAGGCAATGGGGATCATGAGTTTGGGACCATCTTGAACAGCATAGCAAGACACTGCCTTGCAAGAATGAAAGGAAGAGAGGAAGGGGAAAAGGAAAAATCGGGGGGGGGAGGGAGGGGAGGAGGGAGTTGAGGATGAATGAGAGAATGAGGAAGGGAAAGAGGGAGGAGGGGAAGGAGAGGGGGAAGAAGAGAGTAGGGAAGGGAGGGAGGGAAGAAATGACAGTAGAACTACCACATGATCCCAGGCACGCCACTGCTGATTGTATGTCCAAAAGAAATGAAATCAACATACCAAAGAAATCCTGAACACTCATGTTCATGCAACACTGCTCACAATAGCTAAGCTACACTGAGTCACTGAGGTGTGTGATATTATTCTTTGGCCTAAAGAAGAATGAAGTTCTAACAGTTAAAGCAAAATGAATAAAACTAGAAGACATTATACTAAAGGCAATAAGCAAGAAAAAGGGACAAAGCTGGGTAGTGATGGCACATGCCTTTAATCCCAGCACTCGGAGGCCAGAGGCAGGCAGATTTCTGAGTTTGAGGCCAGCCTGGTCTACAGAGTGAGTTCCAGGACAGCCAGGGCTACACAGAAAAACCCTGTCTTGAAAAACCAAAGAAAGGAAGGAAGGAAGGGAAGAAGGGAGACAAATATCACAAGTTCTCTCATATACAGAATTTTTAAAATAGTCAATCTAAATATAGAATAGTACACTCAGAGTTGGAAGGAGGTGAGATGGATAAAGAAAGGCCATATTTGATCAGAGTACACTTTACAAATGTACTGAAATATGTGTGGTGGGTTTTGCCTGAAATCTTAGCATTCTGTGTACTGAGGCAGGAGGATTGCAAAGGGCTAAGAGCTCTTCTTGCTCCTGCAGAGGACCTGAGTTCAGTTCCCACCGCCCAAATAGGTGGCTCCCAAGTGTTTGCATCAACTCCAGGAGATCTCTTCTAGCCGCTATGGGTACTTACAAACATACACAAACACACATGCACACACATACATATACACACACAGATTAATACACACATATACATAAATAAAAGTATAATACAGGGAGGCAGAGGCAGGTGGATTTCTGAGTTCGAGGCCAGCCTGGTCTACAAAGTGAGTTCAGGGACAGCCGGGGCTATACAGAGAAATCCTGCCTCAAAAAAACCAAAACAAAACAAAAAAAGTATAATATATTTCTAAACAAAGAATATATGGTTATTAGCTATAAACACAATGTTTACTCCTAATCATAAAAAAAGAAAAAGAAAAGGAGAATAAACACCAAAGATAAAGAATAAAGCATTTGGGACTGGCGAGGTGGCTCAGCGGGTAAGAGCACTGATTGCTCTTCCGAAGGTTCTGAGTTCAAATCCCAGCAGCCACATGGTGGCTCACAACCACCTGTAATGAGATTCGAAGCCCTCTTCTGGTGCATCTGAAGTCAGCTACAGCATACATATGTATAATAATAAATACAACTTTGGGCCGGGGCGAGCAGGAGCTGAGCGAGCAAAGTTGACCAACCAGAGCAAGAGGAGCCTACCAGAGCGATCAGTGTTGACCAGAGTGAGCAGAGGTCCTAAAATTCAGTTCCCAACAACCACCCAATTCCCACAACCATCTGTACAACTACAGTGTACTCACATACATTAAATAAATAAATAAATAATAAATAAATAGGCATTTATAGGAAAAGGGAATAGAAACATCTGAAAACAATCAAATAAAATGACAGGAATTAGAAGAAAAAAATAGTTGCAAAATTCAAAGCTCCCCATGTTACATGCTTCTGTGAAACTTGAAGTCATTCCCTAAGCACAAGAAACCAGTCACAAATGACACGCATATGATCCCACTCATGGCTCCCTAGCATGCGTGGTCCAGTTCATGGAGTGGTGGTTCTCAGGGATGGGGAGAGCAGGCTTTGTAGGTATAGAGTTTCCTCTGTGAAAGATGGAGAATTTCGGAGATTTGCCATACAACAATGTGAACTGAGTTGCACACTTACAAATAACGAAGGGTGTTAAATTTTTCATTATGTGTATCTTACAATCTTTTATTTCAAAGTCATTTGAATGAGTCAGAAATGAGTTAGGCCTGGCTAAAGGGCCAAGGTAGCAAACTGCACAGGATTCCTTATTCAGCCATTACTTTGCCTCATAATTTCCTGGTATTTCTGAAGAGGGCAGGATCAACCCATTGCTGAGAGCACATGAAGAATAAGAAACGTGCATTGGTACATTGAAGTAAAATGTGTCCGGTCCAAGTATTCAATCACTGGGCACTATCAACCCTGTCTCTGCAAGCTTCAACTCCTTCTCCTGGCCCCAACTCTCAGTCACTTTCTCTACTTCTTCCCAAAAAGAACAACATACACTCTACCCCAGATACCAAGTTCTGTCAAGGAAAGATTTAAGTAGGTATGTCATTTTATATTGGAAACATCTCTCAATGGAATAGTTCGGCATACAGTAATTTTCCAGAAAAGTCAGGCATTTCTAGACACTGTCCTATGTCATTCTTTCTGCCCATACATGATAAGAACTTTTTAAGTTTTCTTATGTAACACATAGTGACATAAAAAAAAATCATACAAAAAAATCATACATATTAATGGACTATCGTGTGATGTTTTCATGTATGGGTACTGTTCTCATATCTGTGTCTTCAAACACTAATTATTCCCTCAAAGCAAAATATCCAACCTCCTTTTTTCTTGCTTTATGAACAAGACAATACATTATTGTTGTCTACAGTCTCTTACCATACTGTAGCACAGCACAACCTCTTAGTCCTATCTAATTCACTTGGGACCTGCTCACCTCCTACACCCACCCCCAGGCTCTGGCAACCATCTAGCCATCACTGTTCCTGAGATCAGCATTTTCAGTTATACAGACGAAAAAGATCATGCCTGACTTGTACCTCTGAGTTGATTTCAAAACTTGGATCATGGTAATAATTTTTTGAGCCAGGAAATTGATTTAAGAGCCTAAAGTTACAGAAATGTAGGCACCAATTGGACTGTGTATCATATTACATATAATCTATAGTATATATTTTCCATTTTATATATATTTTCCATTTTAACAAATGAGAAGTTAAATTTGTCTTATAATCACTGGTATGTCATAAATTAATTGAAAACATTTTTTCCTTCTCAGTGAAACATAAAATAAAGACCCAAGTTATAATCAATGACTGCTTCAGTTTGATGAAATATGATCATTTTGCAAGCCAAAGGAATATGCACACAAGCACCTGAGGTTGTGATAAAATAGAGAAAATGAAGTAAAGAAAAGAGAAGGTTGAGCTTGGGAGACGGCTCATTCTATAGAGAGCCTGCTGAGCAATCATAAAGACCTGGACAAAGATTCCCAGAACCCACCTATCCTAGCTAGGGTTACTATTGCTGCAATGAAACACCACGATCAAAAACAGCTTGAGGAAAGGGTTTGTCTGGCTTACACTCCCACATCACTGTTCATCACTGAAGGAAGTCAGGGCAGGAACCTGGAGGCAGGAGCTGATGCAGAGGCCATGAAGGGATGCTGCTTACTGGCTTGCTTCTTATAGAACCCTGAACCACCAGCCCAGGGTTGGCCCACTCTCAATAGAATGAATCTCCCTCCATTGATCACCAAGAAAATTCCCTACAGACCTGCCTACAACTCTATTTTTATGGAGGCAATGTCTCAGTTGAGGCTACCTCCTTTCAACTGATGTTAGCTTGTAGCAAGTTGACAGCATCCCACCTACACATCCAGGCACATTCACATGTATCTGCAACCCTAGCACTGGAAAAACATACACAAACAGCTCAGAGATCACTGGCCAGCTAGTCTAGACAATCACTGAGAACCAATGAGAGAGTCTGTCTTAAAAGATAATGTGGCAAGATGGTCAATTGTAGCACATGCCTTTAATCCCAGATCATGGGAGCCAGAGTAGATCTCTGAGTTTGAGGCCAGCCTGGTCTGCAGAGCTAGTTCCAAGACAGAGAAGCCCTGTCTCAGAAAAAAAAAAAACAGAAGGAGAGAGAGAGAGAGAGAGAGAGAGAGAGAGAGAGAGAGAGAGAGAATAGCTAAAAACTAGCAGCGTTATAAGAAGAATGAGTAACTGTTTGGATGGAAGAAGCCCATGAGCAGAAATTTAGGTTGGGGAAGATGCACAAAGAGCTTAGCTGAGCCAGAATGCCAGCACAATCTGTGAGACCAAGGGAGCCTAGAGGCCAGCATGTACTTTGGTGTGTTAATAGACACTATAGTCAGCCATTGCCCCTTCTGTCTTTGGAACACACCACACACACACACACACACACACACACACACACACACACTATACAAGCATGCACAGAAGGTGCTCTCATACCCATAAACATTCTCACAAAACTTGTGTTAATATATGTGTCTTAGTGAGGGTTTCTATTCCTGCACAAACATCATGACCAAGAAGCAAGTTGGGGAGGAAAGGGTTTATTCGGCTTACATTTCCATACTGCTGTTGATCACCAAAG
>NC_034596.1:51561209-51573952 GCF_900095145.1 Mus pahari
CTGGCTTGCTCAGCCTGCTCTCTTATAGAACCCAAGAGATGGTCCCACCCACAAGGGGCCCTCCCTGCTTGGTCACTAATTGAGAAAATGCCCTGCAGCTGGATGTCATGGAGGCATTTCCCCAACTGAATCTCCTTTCTCTGTGATAACTCCAGCTGTGTCAAGTTGACACAAAATTAGCCAGTACAATGTTTCTCTGAGTTAGCAACAATGACGCTATATTATAAATGTCCTAGCATCTAGGAGGGCGCTGTCATTCATCTGGTAGGAACTGGTACTGAGGCAGGAAAATATGGATTAGTGCAGGAGAAGATTCCAGAGATTGGCATATGAATAGCAACAAAGGCAGAACGACTGGCAGCCCTTATTCCATCTGAGCTTCATTCATCCGCGGGAGCATGTGGACAGCCATCATAAGAACCTGGGAGAGGTGAGTACCAGTTAACGTCCCATAACAGGCTACTACCCGAGGATCTCACTCCTCCTTCTGCCTTTCTTGCTTTCTTTGAGCCAGGCCACTGTGAGATCAACTCTACACTCCTATGAACCTCTCTCAATGAACTATTTTCTTTCTTGGAACTATCCATGTGGATACAACCCATTGAAAGGAGGCACAAGAACCTAGAAACTTTAGTGTCTGCGGCTTGACTCAGCCCCACCCCTGTAACAGTGCAATAACGATTATCTCTGATGCCAATGCATTCTGGTTAGTCAGCCTCATGCCATGTCAGTTTATATGTTCACACTGCAACCCTGTGTCATAAATTATCTCAAATATGTTCAGGAGGTAAACAGGTATAAACCGCAAATATTAGTCTCTCTGAGCATTCATGATTTCAATAAAATAATATATTACCTCATTGGATACAAATGCTAACACTGGATATGTGTGTGGCATTGTTAATAATTTAGGGACTTAAGAATACGTCCTTGGCAGGGTGCGGCGTCACACACCCTTAATCCCAGCAGCTCGGAGGCAGAAGCAAGTGGATCTTTGAATATTCAAGATCAGCCATGACTACAGAGTGAGTTCCAGGCCAGCCAAGGTTACACGAGGAGACTCATTCTCTCAAAAAAAAAAGAAAAGAAAAGAAGAAAGAAAAAGAGAAAAAAAGAAACTGCTTCCTTCTGAGAAAGATAAGTGAGAGAGTCAAAATGATTCAGGCTTTAAAACAAGACTGGTCTACAGTTAAATATGCTCACTTGAATGCAAAGGAACAGAAACGCAACTAGAGTAAAAGTTAGCTGTGGCAACTCAGGATAGGCCTGGAGCAAGAACAAAGACCCAGGGACTAGAGCAGACCGGGAGAGTGGTGGTTTTGTCCTATGGTGAGGTGAGGAGTCTTATCTGATGCCATTGCAGACTGAACTCACTTAACTAGATACTCTCGTTCTCTCTCCTACTCACCAAGCCACTCCTGATTATAGATGATCTTTTTACGTGGCATCCCCGTGGGCACAGAAGGTGGTACATGAGGGTTCATCAGGTCTATCTGGCATTCATCTCTTTCCTTCCCATTTCCTGCGTCCCTGCCACGGCCCTGACAACTAGTGCATTATCACCCACGGCCTCCCACCACCACCCTGTGGGAAAGCCAAGAGCTGAACTGAGGAAATAGGAGACACCAAATTCACCCTTGAGATCCCTGAGGCGGTGACGCAGATGCAGCTCACACGTGGTAGAACAGTCCATTTTGAGCCCTTCCCGCTAGCCACAGGAGGAGCAAGGATGCTAGCCTGATGAGTTGTAGCTGCATCAGCAACGAATACACAGGATAAAGTACCTGCTTTCATGAGGTGACAAATCCCTGTCAAAGCCTTCCCACCTTGTATCCTTTCCCCTCTTCCTGATACCTAGTTTTCTCATTAGTACTTGCTCACAGTTTTGCCTGCCTACTTTCTCTGGCCTTTCCACCACAGTAAGAGTCATTTGCCTTGTTTTGGGGACACTGGGCTGCCCTTTGTGGTTCCCTCTCCCTCCTCTCCTGCCCTTCCCCCTCTCCTCCTCTCCCCCTCTTCCCCCTCCCCCCTCCCGTTACCCCTTACCCCCTCCCTCAAGTCTCCACCAAATTCCCTCACTCTACTCATGACCTTATTTCCCAACACCTTCTCTGACTTAAGAATTACCACATTGACCAGGCAGTGGTGGCGCACACCTTTAATACCAGCACTTGGGAGGCAGAGAGGCGGATTTCTGAGTTTGAGGCCAGCCTGGTCTACAAAGTGAGTTCCAGGACAGCCAGGGCTACACAGAGAAACCCTGTCTCAAAAAAACAAAAAAAGAAAAAGAAAAAGAAAAAAAGAAATACCACATTGGATTTTTGGTTTTGGGTTTGTTTTTGGGGGGGAGGGGTGTTTATTGGTTTGTTTGTTTGTTTTATGACTAGCACCTCAGAACATGAACCTCATTGTCCGATTAATTCTGCAAGGGGAGAACTGCACATTACATCGTGCGTGCCCCTCTGGCATGGCCTCTGAATTGAGACCACACATACCTGCACTGAGTTAATGATGACGAAATTATTAATGAGCACCAGTTAGTCACATAAAACATCGAAAGTATATCCTGGCCTGAGCCCCACCCCAGGGCTGCAACCCAATTTTTCTGATCTAGTTTCTAATGTGGAATGAATGGTCTGAGATACAGGACAGAGACTCCAAGTGATTCTAGTGGGCAGCCAAGTTTGAGAGTGCCTGCTCTTGTACCCACACATAAAGGCAGCCCATGACAACCGTTTATTGAATACCATTAGCTGTACTGTCTCATTAGATACTCAAAAGCCCCTGGGAGGTCCGGGGGTCACCAGGTCCGTTTTACAGTTAAAGAAGTAAAGGCTCAGAGAAGTTACATTATTGATGCAACATTTCCAACTCTGAAAGCAAACCTGGGGTTTGAAAACTGACTGGCTTCAGAAGATGATGTTGCCCACTCTCCACAGCCCTTGGCAAGACTCATTCCACGTGGAGCACACCAACCATATTTCAGTCCCCAGAGGGCTTTTCCTGCTGTCTGGGGATCAACACTTCACTCTGTCTATAGGAGAGCACCTGCCAGTTAAGGGGAACTTGCTAGTAGATGTTTATGGAGAAGCAATGTCAAGAAGATAATGAAAAGGTCTTCCCATCCAATTCACTGGGGTCTCACTCTCTCTGACCTCTCCTCTCTGATGGCCCTACCCACCCCACTGGTCTTCACTCACCTTTCCGGTCCTCCCCCAGTCTCCAGCTCAATTCTAAAAAGAATAAAGTGTGCCCAGAAGCCAACATTTCTTTTTTTACTGCTGGCTGGTAGCATCATTCAGTGTTCGTTAATATTCTGTGTTTGCCTCTATTTTGCAAAAGTCTCCTCCTCAAGATGAAAGAGGGATTAAGGAAGAAGGCTGACGAAATTCTTACATTGCCTCATAACAACTGCCAACTGTCTCACAATTCATGGTGAGTAAAGGTGACTTGGCCCTCACACACTAAACAATGAAAGCCATTCCCTGACCTACCTTCTCCTGCTTGGGGATACTCATCCCAAATGTGGGCCACACGAGTCAGCATGTGTTCACAGCCTGTCCTACTGAGGCCAAAACTGGGACAGTGAGTCAAGGGCCCCAGAACCCTTTCTGGCCTAGGAGAAAAGTCTGGCTTCTCCTCAAACTAGGCCCAAACCTGCTATAGGTGATCACCATGTTAGCCAAGTTCTAAGTGAGAGGAGAAATGGGTCCCCTTTTTGGAAAAGATTTATTTACTTTTATTGTATGTGCATGTTTTGCCTCAATGTATGTATATGACTACATGTGAGCCTTGTGCCCTAAATCACCTCTCCAGCTCCAGAAAACATGTTCTTACACCCCACTCCCTGTACCACCCATCGCCAGAACCCTTTCTCACTCCCTCTGGTCTTCCCCACCCACTTCCTGGGTGACTTCCCTTTGTTCCTTACCCTGATGTCATCGCTTGGCACACATCACAGACCCATACATTTTGTCTTAGCTATGACATAGTCATCTGTTAGAAACAGAAGTAGAGGAGGGCTAGAGAGATGGCTCACCCCTGCTGCTCTTCCAGAGAACCTGGGTTCGGTTCTCAGCATCCACCAGATAGCTAACAACTGCCTGGATCTCTAGTTCCAGAGGACCCAATATCCTCTTCTGGCCTCCATGAGCACTATAGAATGTGATGCACAGATATATATGGAGGCACATGAAATAAAAAATAAAATAAAATCTCAAAAATGAATCTAAAAAGTAGAAATAGACACAACTGGGGTTGGCGAGATGGCTCAGCGGGTAAGAGCACTGACTGCTCTTCTGAAGGGCCAGAGTTCAAATCCCAGCAACCACATGGTAATGAGATCTACGCCCTCTTCTGGTGCATCTGAGGACAGCTACAGTGTACTTATGTATAATAATAAATAAATCTTTGAAAAAAAAATGGACACAACTGAAGCTGAAGCTATGGCCTGGCAGTTAAGAGCACAGACTGACCACAGACTGACCTCGCAGGGGACCTGAGTTCAATTCCAGCATCCCCGTGGTGGCTCACAACCGTCTGTAACTCTAGTTGCAGGGAATTTGATTTAGCATAGAAGAACATGGACATTGGGTTAGTGGGTAAAAGTATCCGCTGTGCCGGCATGAGGTCCTGAGTTCAAATCTCCAGCATCCGCATAAGAGCTAGTCACTCACGTCTGTAATGCTAGCTTGGATAGGGGAGATGAGTAAATTCTGGGAGCTAGCCGGCCAGGCAGCCTAGCCAAAACCGTAGTTCATTTAAGAGTCTCTGTCTCAAGAGAATAGAAAGTGAAAGGAGATATGCAGGGTTCTCCTCGGACTCCTGCAGGCTCTATGTGTGGGCACGTGTACCTGCCCACACACATGTGCACACCACAGATAGAAAAAAAAACACCATAGTGGAACAAAGCATCATGGTGCCTCTTCATAGGATTCATACTGAGCAAGCCCCAGAACCTAAGGCAAAGTCTGCCTGATGACGCTGAGTCCCCGAGGAGACCTCAGTGTCTCCCTGCCAACCTTGAAGTGGGGCCGGAGCATCAGTGTTTCCCCCAGACTCCCAGCTGATGGGAGTGCACAATTAAGATGGTGTAGGGGAACGGTAGGGAGATGGCCCAGCTACCTGATGGTAAAGCTGCCTGCCATGCAAGCTTGAAGACTCGAGTTCAGTCCCCAGAACTCATCTGGAAAAAAAGCCAGGATGGCGACACATCTGTAATTCCAGCAGCAGGGAGGGAAGCACAGACAGGAGGCTTTCTGAGAGACTTTATCTCAAAAAAAAAAAAAAATAATAATAATAATAATAAGGCAGAATGCCATGGAGGGAGATACTCAGTGTCAATCTCTGGCAATCTTCCTTTCCATTTAAAAAAAAAATTCATTGATTTATTCTATGTGAGTATACTGTCACTCTCTTCAGACACACCAGAAGAGGAAATCAGATCCCATTACAGATAGTTGTGAGTCAACCATGTGGTTGCTGAGAATTGAACTCAGGACCTTTAGAAGAGCAGTCATCTCCCCAGCCCTTCCTTTCCATTTCTTAGGTTGTATTTAAGTAATTTCCAGCAGTAATAGAATGATCCAGTTACTACCCTTCCCTTGTAAGGCCGATCCAATGAGACTGGAGTATCTAATGTGCTTTGGGGTTAAGAGTTTATGAGCTAGAAAAGAAATTAGCCGGGCATGATGGTGCATGCCTTTAATCCCAGCACTTGGGAGGCAGAGGCAGGTGGATTTCTGAGTTCGAGGCCAGCCTGGTCTACAGAGTGAGTTCCAGGACAGCCAAAGCACAGAGAAACCCTGTCTCGAAACCCCCCCCCCAAAAAAAAGAAATTGATCTGAAACCGGAGTGAACTGCACACACCCACCACAGTTTAGACCTGTCCATGTTGTCTCGCCACCTCCACCAAAGTCCACAAAAGGATTCATAAGGAAAGAAGAAAAAAACAAATGAGGGAAAGCAAAGTCAGTGTGGCTGAGGGAGGGAACAGAAGAGGTGAGAGCCATTCTGATAAGATAAACGATGCACTGGGTACGCTACGGCTTAAAGGCAACTACAAAGTCTTGCTATAGGACAACTGGGGAGATTTAAATATTAACTTAATTGCACACGGTGTGAGAGCTGGTCTCTGCTGTCACTTGAATTAAGAAACACCTAGGACAGCAAGGAAACACACACAAAGGTGTGAGCGTTTTTTACAGACAGAATGAACTTGGGAAGAGAGTCCCATTGTGAATGTGGGCATCACCCATCCCCATGGGCTGGGGTCCAGCATTGAATACAAAAAGCAGCTGAACTCAGCCATTCCCTGCTCTGCTTCCTGAGCTGTCCAGATGTGAGCAACATCAGGCCTGCTGCCATGTGAACTTTATCCCTGACACGGGGGGCGGGGGGGGGGGGAGGCAAATAAATCTTTCTTCCTTATAGGAACTTCTTATCAGGTATCTGATCACCGCAGTCAGAAAAGTCACTAACATTAGTTACCATCCTAAGGTATTGAATAGTGCATTGTATTCCGTAGACAAATGTCTGTGTTCTTTAGTGGTTGGCACCGAACACTGAGAAGTACTGTATCACATAATGATACAGTACTTGCTTTCAATGGACCCAACAGCACCGAAAGAAAGCTAGGCATTGAGACACAACTGAGTAAAGGCATTGAGAAAGCAAAATATTATCAATTATTAAAGCCAGGAAGAGGGGTGTAATAGTTCTTTGTGAGAACCTTTCAACTTTCCAATATATTTGAAATATTTTTTAAAAAATAAAATAAGTCTACAAGTAGGGCATAATGGCATATGTGCATGATCCAAACAGTCAGGATTGGATTACAGCCCGGGCTACAAAGAAAGACTTGTCTTTAAAAAAAAAAAGAAAAGAAAAGAAAAGAAGTTGAGAATTGAGGAAATGTTAAAACACAGACTAAAAACCACTCACATGGCCAAACAATTTCCCTCTGCTTGAGTTCTCTCTTGAGAAATTTCCAAGAAAATCTACTCAGAGCTTGAACCCTTCTGACCCTAACAACACACCCAAATGTTACAGGCTGCATTTCTCAGCCTTTGTTCCTTGGGTTCAAATTTCCTGTTCAAATAAGTGTAGAAAATCCAGGGTTCTGAGCTTTCTTACTGCTGGAGTTCTCACTGGAGTTGGGACAGGCAGTGACGTAGCACAACTGTTCCTACCCCTTCTCAACCATGGAAGAACCATTTTCATCACAGAGTATCCTGTGTTTGGTGTTTGAGGGTAGGCACTCAGAAAAACACTACCATAAAGTGTCCTCCCTATGGTTTATGGCTCTCTTTTTTATTAATCAGAGTTGCAGGGTTGTAGTTACAGCAGACTCAGTGCAATGTCGTGCTCATGAAAACCTAAGAGTGCAATTATAACTAAATTCAGGCACAGGTTTTTTTCATTTGGTGCATGTGCATTAAATCATGAGTTGCTGGAAAGACTCAGGTGTCAGTCCATTGGACACCTGGAACAGAACCACCCACCTGCAGGCAGAATAAATGTGAACCCCAAGCGGGAAGGGAGAATCAGGAACACTCTCACTTTCTAAAAGGTTTTGTCTCAGGGTGCTCCTCCAGGCCCTGCTGCAGCTGTTCTACAGTACCCAGCTGTCTCAGAGTACCCTCCAGCCCTGCCTACAGATGCTAACAGACATCTCTCCTTGCTTCCAACACACTAGAAGGAGTGTGAAATTATCACCAATAAGCTCCTTTAGAATCAGAGAACCAAAGTGGCTTGCCCTAAGAGTCTGGTGCCAGCATTCTTCATAAGGCCCTACGTTGTACATACAGAAGCAGAACTTCAACCAAAGCAGATCCATTCTACCCATGAAGGTTCAAAAAGTCTGAAGAGCATGGGTGTGGATTCAGGACCCATATCAGCAAGAGAAACTTTTTCTTAGGTAGATACTATTTATTACTTCTTATTTTGCTTCTCATTAACATCTATTCCGAATTTCAGGTTTAATGTCAAAAAATGTACAAATATGGACAAATTATTTAGTAACAAAGCCAACATTCTGGATGCAATACAAAAATTAGTCATTGATTAAAAACTCAAATATAAACCAAATACTTTTATTTCTTAACAATAAAATTATAATTGTAACACAATAATTTATATAAATGAGGATAAGGCTAATTAATAGGCATCGCTTTAGTTCAAACTAGCAATCTTCTTTAAACAGGGAAAACTGTAGTCTAATGGTTTTCATGTCTGCACAGTCTAGGAACAAAAGAGGAGAATCGGTGCTTTCAAAAAACAAAACCCTGCATGCAAAGCACACTTTCAAACAATTGAATGAAATCTCTCTAAAACGAGGCTCAAGCAAAGTGCATGTCAATACCTACAGGTCTAAAGTAATAAACAGTAGCAATATCTGTACAATAAAAAATCAATACACTGGAACCAGGCAGTGGTGGCACATGCCTTTAAACCAAGCAGAGGCGGGTGAATCTCTGTGAGTTCAAGGCCAGCCTGGTCTACAGAGGGAATTCCAGGGCTACATGGAGAAACCCTGTTTCAAAAACACAAAAACCAGAAAGACTTATCATATCTTTTCTTCCCTTTTCTCTTACTTGTGATTCCCTGCAGTAGTTTAATAAACACCAAATGCTGGAAGTTACTTAACCACGCTACCCAAGTTGAAATTCTCACTAGTTCAAATTTACAAAGCTCTTTTAAAACAATATTAGCCATCAGGAAAAAAAAAATCTCACATTTTAATTTTGCATACTCAAGTCACCTATTTGGTCAACTAAGAGGAGCCAATTTGATTACCAGAAAGTATTTCAGTAGCATCGGTTATATAAGCGTATTTATTTCACGTATCACAAATAAGCTTTCTGGTGCAGAGGAACAGTTGACAGAGCAAGACAAAAGGACCTAAGAGCTTCCTTTAAAGGTACCAAACCCATTTTTCCAAGGAAAGTATCTTCAGTGTCAGAACCTGAAAGAAACTTCCTTCTATAAAAATGGACACACGAAGTCCAGTGCCAGTGCACGCTCCTTAACAGGATTCAGTAGTAATTACAGGTATTTAGCTCAAAACTTTTCCTAATTTTCAGGATTAAAACCAGTATTGTGTCAAGTATGGAAAATAATTCTTCCCTTAGATCTCCTCAAATTCAATGAATCCCGTTTCTTCATCTCCTTCTGTCAGGACTCCTGTCGATATCAACCCCTCATTCTTGTCCTGAAGTGTTTCTGTCAGGCTGGCTGTGCTATGCCAAGTCAATAGACAGTAAAGGGTTCCACCAGTGCTAGAATCTATTATTCTGCCAGAACTCTTCATTATGCTACACTGCGGTGCCAGCAAACTGGTGCTAGGCTGGCACAGCCACTGGTTTGAGACTCTCTTTTACGAAGCCAAGTCACCTGTGGTATGTTTAACCTCAAAAGACGGCTTTTGGATGGGGACAGGATCAGACTGTGTCCAACCCAGTGCCATCCCTGCAGACGAGTGGCCTTGAATGCATTTCCAGAGACCTCTTTAACAACTTGATATAAAAGGAAACCCACCTGAGCCTTAGCCAGAGCTACCTGATAACTCCATAGGAACCTTCATCTGCAATTACATAGGGTTCACGTCTACTCTTTGGGAAAACAATCTAATCCTCTAAAAGAAGATTCTGGAAACTTCTGTGTGCTTATGTGGGCTGTTGGTGTTATGTCTTTCACTATACATTGTGAGCTTTTGTTTTGTTTGGGGTTTTTTTGGCTTGGTTTTTGTTTTGGTGAGGTTGTTTTGATTTGTTTCTGTTTTTTTGGTTTGGTTTGGTTTGGTTTGGTTTGGTTTGGTTTGGTTTGGTTTTTGGTTTTTCCAGACAGGGTTTCTCTGTATAGCCCTGGCTGTCCTGAACTCACTCTGTAGACCAGGCTGGCCTCGAACTCAGAAATCCACCTGCCTCTGCCTCCCGAGTGCTGGGATTAAAGGCGTGCGCCACCACGCCCGGCCTTGTTTTGTTTCAAGACAGGGTTTCTCTGTGTAGCCCTGGCTGTCCTGGAAGTCTCTTTGTAGACCAAGCTGGCCTTGAATGCAAGAGATCTGCCTGCCCAAAAGTTAGGATTAAGGCATGAGCCACCACACCTGGCACATTGCGAGAGCTTTTCTGAGAGAACAACTGCATTCTTTGATAAAATGGGATCCATGTGGATGAGGTCATGTGGAATAAGCAGGTCCTTGGGGAACAATGTTGAGCAAATAGTTATAGAGAAGACATTGTTCTTTTATAGGAGGCCGAAGATGGAATCATGGGGGAACAAGTTGGAAAACACCAGAGTTCTATTGCTAAACGTTCTAAATGAATAACCAGCCGAGTGCCTCGCCCTCTGCATTTCTCAGGTTACACGGGAGAAGGGAGACTCCTAACACTGATTTCAGCTAGAGATTGCAAGGGCAAGAGCAGGAACCTTGTCCCCCAGTCAGCAGGCTGGGGCAGTGCCCAACCGTGGGGACAGATCCTATCTCACAGCAGCACCAGAAGCCACCCTCCTGCTGTTCCCCGCTGCTGGTGCCCTCAAGGAAGAATTCAAGTTCCTTATCTATAGTTCCTGGCCCAGAGGCTTCCCCTTTCCTATTTGTGGCTCAAGATCATTTAAGGAGCAAAGGTCACTCCTGTAAGTTAATTAACCCTAATAAATATCCACCCATATAAGTACTTGATTGAATCATGTCTACTGATTCACTCTTCCCAGGAGGCTCCATCAACTGAAAGCCCCAAAACAGAACAAAGCCCTGAATTCAGCTTCCCTTTAGGGAAAATGTACCTAGCCTTCTCAACTAAGTGCCTGTGGTCCTCTCAGCTGGTGGCCTCAGAGCAGGCCTTGGAGGCTGGGAGGGGGCAGCTCCGCTCCTACCATCTCAGATCTCAGATTCCTGGGTATTGAGCACTTCACCAGTTCTTGTGTCTGTCTAGTAATGGTCCCATATGCCCTATGGCTTTGTTATTTCCCAAGAACTACAATACCCAGCATTCCAGGAAGTTACCTGGTCCTTGGGCAGGCGGGGCTTACAGGTTAAGCTGGGGTCTTACACTACCAAAAGAGTTCTGCTTATATAAACTCCCCTGTTCCCCCTCTTCTTCTCTCAAATTTCTAAGTGGCAAGCTCTTCCTCTATCTGCCACTGAAACAACACTCCATCTATCAGAATTGTGTGGGGTAATAGTTGGTGAGGAAAACATAATTATGTCAGTCAGAATGATTAAGTCTTTGGATTTAACTGAACCAGAAAAGCCTTGTGCAGAACAAGCTATTTACAATGCAGGTTTCTATAGAAACATAAAACCAAGGGGAAAAAAAGCATGTAAATAAATAACACAAAATCTATTTATATAAAACCATACTTCATGATTGAATGACCCAGAACATGTCAGTTTTTGGAACATATATATAATATATAACATATATGTATGTTTTTTTTTAGGCCAGAACATATAGATAGTTTATAATGTATAAATGAAAATTCTAACTATAAAAAGGGTCCCAGCTAGGCCTATTGGTGAACATATATAATACTAGTACTAGAATAAAGAACTCAAGGTCATTCCAGGCTACATATAGAGTTCAAGGTCAAACTGTGCTAAATGAGACCCCTGAATCCAAAAAAGATAAAAGGGGAGGGGGGTTCTGAACCATAACAAAAATGTGTGACCTAGGGGGCAATTCAGACATTGCTTACTAGTTCCGAGCTGGAAGTAACTGACCTAAATCCAACCACAGCTCAGAGCAGAGGCTGTCTGCAGGACAGTGGGCGGGACTCTAAGGACTCAGGTCCGAGGAAAGTTGAGGAACAATTGGAAGTCAATGCTACCATACAAACTTTGGTTAGAGCTCAATCTTTTTGGTTTTTTTTAAATCTATAAAGAACAATTTGGAGGAATTTGAATATGGACAAGACATTTAATAATATTTTGGGGGAAATGCACATTTGCTTTGATGCAAAATGACATCTTGGTTGTCTTGAAAAATGCCCTTATTTGAGGGAAATGGGAGCTGACGGCAACAATATCCACTATGCCAGAGTTGAAATCTGCCTCTTTCTTTTTTTTAAAAAAAAAATCTAAACAACAGTGCTTGTGCTGGTTAATTTTTCTGCCAGCTTGAATCATCTGGGAATGAGGAATTTCAATTAAAATGTCCCCCATCAGATTGCCTATAGGGCATTTTCGTGAATTAATATTTGATGTGGAAGGCCCAGCCCACTGGGGGTGCTGCAGCCCTGGGCAAGTGGTCAAGGATAGAATGAGAAGTCAAGTTGAGCAAGCCACGAGGAGTAAGCCAATCAGCAGCACTCCTCCACTGTCTCTGACCAATCAACAGCACTCCTCCACTGTCTCTGGCCAGTCAGCAGCACTCCTCCACTGTCTCTGGCCAATCAGCAGCACTCCTCCATTGTCTCTGGCCAATCAGCAGCACTCCTCCATTGTCTCTGCTTCGCTTCTGCCACTAGATTCTGCCTGGAGTTCCTGCCTTGACTTCCTTTAGTGACAGACTAAAGTGAAGTTAAGTCTAGGTAGTAATATTACCTAGAAGTGTAAGATGCAGTAAACGGTTTCCTCCCCAAGTTACTTTTGGCCATAGTGTCTATCACGGCCATAGAAGCAGATTAAGACACAGCTTTAAGCCGGGCATGGTGGCACACGCCTTTAATCCCAGCACTCAGGAGGCAGAGGCAGGCGGATTTCTGAGTTCGAGGCCAGCCTGGTCTACAAAGTGAGTTCCAGG
>NC_034596.1:51574617-51592960 GCF_900095145.1 Mus pahari
CGGGATGCAGAGGCAGGCAGATTTCTGAGTTCGAGGCCAGCCTGATCTACAGAGTGAGTTCAGGACAGCCAGGGCTATACAGAGAAACCCTGTCTCGGAAAAAAAAAAAAATCACTGGTTGAAATGGATACAAACTTGCTAAGTAAAATAAGTGTTTTCAAATGACATTTCTAAAGTACAAATTATCTCTTAGTGAAAGATAAGTTATTTACTAGCAAAACCATACATTTAGATTTGACCGGTAAAACAGAAGGGGCTTAGACTGCCTGTGTGAGGCCTCCGGGTCCACGATGCTCTTCTTAGGTGGCATCTTCACATGGTAGCTGGCCCTAAATGTACCTTTTCTCACACAGGCTTACATGCACTGCTTGGCTGCATTTTAAATTTATTTATTTATTATTGTGTGTGTGTTTGCATGAGCCACCACATGTGTGTGGACAGAGGACAGTTTCTTTCCACCTTCACTTGGGTTCCTGAGTTCGAGTCACCAGGTTTGCATGGCAACTGCTTTTGCCTACTGAACCACGTCTTTTGGTTGTTTTGTTTTGGGGTTTTGTTTGGTTTGGGGTGTTTGTTTGTTGTTTGGTTGGTTTTCCCCTTATGCTGAGCCATCTTGCTGACTCCCCTGGATATGCAAAAGAAAAATCAAAGTATGCTAGCTTTCTCTAAGTTAATGTCAAAATAGTCCAACCAAATAACTGGGATTCTACTCTAAAGTCACGACTGTACTCTGAAGTCATGTGTCCTTTCTTGGTAGAAATTTCACACAATGAACCTTTTAACTATTTTCAATAAAACAACAGTAAAGGGCCAAAATAAGCAAATACAGCAATCTTGGGTCTCATTTTATCAGTGGAATTTGGGGCAGTCTCTAAATTTAACCAAAAAATAAAATAAAATAAAATAAAATAAAATAAAAATCCTGGGCCTTGGTGTCACCTTGAATCAAGCATTTTCACACTCTAGCAGGCAGACAGACACATACACATAATTAAAAATAACAATTCTCGCCGGGCATGGTGGTGCACGCCTTTAATCCCAGCATTCGGGAGGCAGAGGCAGGCGGATTTCTGAGTTTGAGGCCAGCCTGGTCTACAAAGTAAGTTCCAGGGCAGCCGGGGCTATACAGAGAAACCCTGTCTCAAAAAAAACAAAAAACAAAAACAAAACAAAACAAAAAAAAAACAATTCTCATTTTTAAAACCTTTTTTAAAGGGAACAGTTTGAGAAAGCCTAAGTCAAGAGAACCTGGAAACCACTTAGGGTTCACAAGGCTGAGGACGCTGCAGAATCACTACCCAATGAGGAACCTGCCTTCAGAGCCCTGCCATCCAAAGATGTGACTGCCGTTGCCAACACAAACCTTCCATGTTGGTAGTCTCAGAAAGTACTTTAAGCTGGAGAGATGCCTCAGCGGTTAAGAGCACTGAGGTCCTGCGTTCAAATCCCAGCAACCACATGGTAACTCACTACCATCTGTAATGGGATCTGATGCCCTCTTCTGATGTGTCTGAAGACAGCTACAGTGTACTCGTATACATAAAATAAATGAAATCTAAAAAAAGAAAGGAAGTACTTTGAAATGAAGTATAAAATATAACAACCCCCCAGGCAATGAGCATAGACACACCTTGGTGGTGATGGTTCTCATATCAGTCTGGGCCAGAGCAAATGGCACATCCTAGCTTGATGCCTGGCATGGTAGCCAAAGCTGTCTTACGCCTAGCATTCATAAAAATCAAATCAGATCAGTGCAGGCAGCACAGCGAAGGAGGAGGAAGACAGACAGAAAGACCTGTGGACCACCATGCCACCCACAGACCTGTCCTCCAGTACATGGCACAGGCCAGCCATAGACACCCACTTGCCACCACACCATGCAACAAAGATGGAGGATGTTACTTACCCAGGGGCCCGCAAGCCATGTGGCTAGCTTGCAGCAAGAGTCAGATGGGATAGAAAAAGAAGTGGAGCAGCTTGAGCAATATGAAAAGAGATGGAACTGTAGACTCAAGGATGGAGACTGTTGAGTAGCCTGTTGTGAGTGACCGGCCCTGCCACTTTGGTCCATGAAGAGGTCCCAGCCTGAGCTGCTGCTGTATCTGAGTCTATGGCTACAAAGAGGCAGAGGTTGATGTCCGTGGTTCATATTACCACCAGAGAACACAAGGATGTACCTGATTAGGGCAGCAGCTGGGGACCACGTGGATGTCCAGGGGTTGTGCATAACTGGCCCCATCTCTCACCAGTGGCAGCACTGGGGACAACGGGTCCTGCACCTCACCCAGGCAGAATAGTAGAATTGGCCTTGGTGTTAGCGGTGTGAGTGAGCTGGCTGAGGGTGTGAGTATGGAAGAGCTGACCTTTCCACTTGTCTGCCATGGGTGGCATGGGCACAGGGGTGTCCGTCCCCCGACCCCCTTGACACTTCTGGCAGTTAGGAAATCTGCCCACAGGGTAGCTATCCCTGCTCCTCATCAGCGGCAGGACTCGGAAGAGTGGCTCCTGCACCTCGCCTGGACAGCACAGCAGAGCTGACCCTGGTGGCAGAAGCAAGGATGAGCCAGCCCCTGAAGGTGAAAGGTGGTGTGGGTGCAGGGACAATGCCCTCCCTCTCCCCCACTCACCACTTGCAGTAGCCAGGAAAGCGGGCCCTGGGGGCATGAGAGCCAGAGAGCAAGCCCTGCCCTCCAATGACTGTAGTACTCAGGAGAGTGGGCTCTGTACCTCACCTGGGCAACACAGTAGAGCTGACCCTGATGGCAAAGGCACTGATGAGCCAGCCCTGAGGGTGTGAGAACGGGAGAGCTGGCCCTGCCCTTCGAAGGCCGTAGAACTTGGGGGAGTGGGCCCCAAACTTTGACTGGGTGACACAGTGGAGCTGATTCTGGAGGCATGGGTGCAAATGAGCTAGTCCCCAGGGCATGAGAGCAGGGAGAGCTGCCAGTGGTGGCATTGGGTGGCCTAGGCAGATCAGGAAAGCTTGCCCTGGTGGTGCAGATAAGGGGAAGCCAGCTAGCTGCCGGTCCCAGATCCAGGGCTCTGAATTGGCTCACCCCAATATCCATATCATCTGCGAATGGCTGAGGTGCATGAAAATTGCAGGATCCCCATGACATAGGGCAACAACAGGACAACCAGGAGGAGTCCCGGTGAGGACCCAGCATTGATGGTGTCACAGGAGCCAGAGGCCTCAACGCAGACCAATGACTCGTTGCAATGAACATTTGCAAGTGAAGACGTGTGGACAAGTGTACTGTGAGACACACTACAACCTACAGGATGAGATATTTTCTATGCTTTGTTTTAATTGGTGTTGTGTGTGTGTGTGTGTGTCTGTGTGTCTGTGTCTGTGTGTGTGTGCGCCTCTGTGTGTGTGTGTGTCTGTGTGTGTGTGTGCCTGTGTGTGTGTGTGCCTGTGTCTGTGTGTGTGTATGTCTGTGTGTGTGTCTGTGTTATTTCAGGGGAAAGGTGGCAAGGGCAAAGGCAGATATGAGGAGAGAGAGAGAGAGAGAGAGAGAGAGAGAGAGAGAGAGAGAGGAGCAGAACTGGGGTGCATGATGTAAAACTTGCAAAATCAGTTTTCAAAAAGGGTTGGTTTCTTTAAAATTAAATTTAAAATATCATTGACTTTTTAGTCGAGTAAAAGCCCTTTGCTGACTCTCATTGTATATAGTCTTGGTACAGTATAAAGCTAGGGCTTATAGCTGCTTCTGAGACAGGCTCTTGCGATGCCATCCCGGCTGACCTTGAACTCAAGAGCCTCCTGCCTCAGCTTCCAGAGATTCCAGACTTATGTACCATGGTGCCTTTTAGCCATTTCCTTCTCTCTTTTGGGGGCGTGGGGTGGGGGTGTTCTTTCAATGTAGTTCTGGCTGCTCTCCTGCCTCTGCCTCCCCAGGGCTGTGTGTAAGCCGTAAAAGCCACTTTCTCTAAAACACATTCTTGACACACACCATGACTAGAGTTCAATGAGCCTCAAAGGAAGGGCTTGCTGTGGCAACACTGAAGACTTGATTTTAGGCAGCACTGAGGAAGTCCCTGAAGGAAACCTGCCACCTGAAGACTAGAAGGACACTTCCCCCGTTCCAGGTGCCCTCGATTAACTGGTAAGGTCAGAGGGCACTTCCTGTAACCTGAGCTGACTCTTCCTTTGTATTCCCTCACAGCCATGTAAGACAAGAGTCCAGGAGAGAACAGGCCTGGAAACCAGAGCCCCTTGTCAAGGTTTTCAAGGTCTTCTTCAGAGGTTTCCCTTCAGTCTGTCATCCAGAGCCAGTGCCTGCCGGGAGTGTAGCTGAGTGGGTAGTACTTGCCTGGCATGCCGGAGGCTCAGTAGGTTTTGAGGCAGGGATTAATCAGAGGCAGATCTTGGGGCGCTATGAGGGGAGTGGGAAGGGCAAGGAGAACAGAGTGGGGGAGTCACCCAGCACTCCGTTGTAAGAGACAAGGAGTTAGTCGTGTAGTGGAGATGACAGATAAGGAATGAAATGGGAGAAGGAAAAAAAGAAATGAAGCAAAAGACTCATAAGTCCCTTGCATGGGAACAGCGGGCAGTTATTTAAAGCACGAAGGCAGTAATTTAGATCCAAAATGTCATCGCCATTAATTTTAAGTTTTATTGTAGTCTGTTGGGGGCAAATTCCTGGGGATTATGAATAAAAGTTTCTTGAAGTGGAGACTGTAGAAACAATCGACATCTCCACAGTCCTTGAGGAACAGGGTTTTGAGGAAGACGACTTCTCTGGGAGAGACCTGCACATCACTGTCTGAAGAGCTCTAACATCCACCCTCTGCCTACGTCCGCCTCGCTAACCGGCTCCGTTATGATAAAGCCCCACAGGCAATTACATGGCATAGCGTTATGTTTAATATTTAAAACTATGTTGTTACCCCTTGTTTTGGCTGTGGTCACACTGTACTCCAATTTGAGTACACAAGTCAGTTTTCCATAGATTTTCTTCTATATCCGAGACCTGCTAGTCTTTAATAAGTTAACAGCCTAAAGAATATGAGTTCCTGTGTTAAGACTGTGGCCTGTTGCCACGCTGGCTAGTTTTGTTTTTGTTTTTGTTTTTTTTTGGTTTTTTTTTGGTTTTTCAAGACAGGGTTTCTCTGTATAACCCTGGCTGTCCTGGAACTCACTCTGTAGACCAGGCTGGCCTCGAACTCAGAAATCTGCCTGCCTCTGCCTCCCGAGTGCTGGGATTAAAGGCGTGCGTCACCACCACCCGGCGCTGGCTAGTTTTTAATGCCATCTTGTCACAAGCTAGCATTAGATTGAGAAAATGCCCCTACCAGATTGGTCTGTGGGCAAGCCTGTGATGCATTTTCTTGACTGGCAACTAATGCAAAAGAGCCCTGCTCACTGTAGACAGAGCTACTCCTGAGCTGGTGGTATGTGCAAGTGTGTGAAACAAGTCACAAGGAGCCAGCCAGTAAGCAGCACTCCTCCATGGTCTGTGTGTCCGTTCTGCCTCGGGTTCTTGTCCTGTTTAAGTTCCTGCCCTGGCTTCCCTCAGTGATGACAATGTCATGAAGCTGGAAGCTGAGATAAACCCTTTCCTCTCCAAGTGGCTTTTGGTCATGGTGTTTTATCACAGCTATAAAAACCCTAACTAAGCATACTTCTCACTTGTTTTATCACTAGAACCTACTCTCCTTTCTAAGAATATAACTAACCAGTTTTCTAATTGTTCTTGTCTGAGTCTTAGATTATGTGTATGTATGTGTATGTGTATGCATTACATGTTCATGTCTGCATGTGTGGTAAGCATGCATGTGTGTGTGTGTCTGTCTGTCAGTCGGTCAGTCGGTCTGTGTGTCTGTGGGTAGGCCTGAGATCAATATTATGTATCTTTCACAGTTATCTATCTATCTATCTATCTATCTATCTATCTATCTATCTATCTACTGTTTATTGTTTGTTTGTTTATTATTGAGTACATACAAAGCACACATGAATTCAGGTCCTAAGGCTTCTGTGCTAAATCCCTTTACTTTCTATATTAGTTACTTCCCTGTTGCCATGATTAGATAACATGACCAAATGTGACTAATGGAAGACAGGGTTGATTTTGGCTTAAGGTTCCAAAGGGAGGGTCTGAAATGATGAAGAGGTATGGCAGATGACAACCAGAGCATATCTCCAATCACAAACTTGCACACACTACACACACACACGCACACACACACAGAGCCAACTGGAAATAGGGTGAGACTTTAAACTCTGAAACCTGCCTCCAGTGTCACACTTCCCCAGCAGAGTTCCACCTGCTGAAGATGCCATAGCCTCTCCAAACAGTGCCACCCACTGGGGACCAAGTCTTTAAATACCTGAGCTTATGGGAGACGGTTTTCATTCAAATCTGCTAAACCATCTCACCCTATACTGTGGTGGTCTGAATAGGAATGGCCCCCATAGACTCATGTCTTCCCATGTTTGCCATAGGTGGTGGCACTATTAGGAGCTGTGGCTTGTTGGAGTAACTGTGGCCTTCTTGGAGGAGATGTGTCACTTTTTTGTGGGATTTGAGGTCTCAGAAGCTCAAACCAGTTCATTTCTTGCTGCCTGCTAATCCAGATGCAGAACTCTCAGCCTCTCAGCTCTTTCGCCAGCACCAAGTCTGCTTGTACTCTGCCATGATTCCTGACATGCTGATAATGGGCTATACTGAAAACTGAAACTCTAAAACTGTAAGCCCCAATTAAATGTTGTCCTTTACAGGAGTTGTCATAGTCATAGTCTCTCTTCACAGCAAGAAAACTGTGAGCCGGGCGTGGTGGCACACGCCCTTAATCCCAGCACTCGGGAGGCAGAGGCAGGCGGATTTCTGAGTTTGAGGTCAGCCTGGTCTACAAAGTGAGTTCCAGGACAGCCAGCGCTACACAGAAAAAAACCTTGTTCAAAAAAACCTAAATAAATAAATAAAAATTTTAAAAAGCCAAAAAGAGAGAGAGAGAGAGAGGGGGAGAGAGAGAGAGAGAGAGAGAGAGAGAGAGAGAGAGAGAGAGAGAGAGAGAACTGTAAGACACATCATATCCTTTTTTTTTTTTTTTTTTTTTTTTTGGTTGACTTTTAATGACTGCTTCTATTTCTTCAGAAGGAATAGGAGTCTCCCCTCCCCAAATCTGTCCCTGAGAAGTTTTTTTTTGCTCCGTGTTTATATTTTTTTTTTTTTTTTTTTTTTTTTGGAGACTCTTTGAATCTGGAGTCTGTAACCGATTAGCTAAACCAGCTGGCCAATGACCTTGACAGGGGTCCTTCCCAGAACTTAGATTACAAACACATGTCAGCATACCTGGATTCTTACATGGGTGTTGAGGATCAAACTCAGGTCCTCAGACTTGCCTTTGGCCAACAGTGCCATCTCCTAGCCCCTGGTTTTTAATTTAATTACTTGTGGTTTTAAAAATCATATCATGTACTATTCATGTAATGTAATATTTAAACCAAGTCCAAGATCTTACAAAGCTTTAGCTTGTCTCCAACACAGATTTTTAAAAAACTTTTGGGTTTTTTGTTGGTTTTTTTTTTCAGTAGTTTTTTGCTTGCTGACTGGCTGGCTAGCTACCTTTTGTCCCCCACCCATTCTGAAACATGGTCTCACCACATACAACAGGCTGGCCTTAGACTCCTGATAGCTCTGCTTTAGCCTCCCAGTTCTCAGGTTACAGGTATGAGTGACCACATCAGGTTACTCCTACATCTTTTTTTTGGTTTTTCGAGATAGGGTTTCTCTGTGTAGCCCTGGCTGTCCTGGAACTCACTTTGTAGACCAGGCTGGCCTTGAACTCAGAAATCTGCCTGCCTCTGCCTCCTGAATGCTGGGATTAAAGGCGTGCGCCACCACGCCCGGCTCTCCTACATCTTTCTTATGAAGATTTATAAAATTTTCCTTATGGGGTGCCGAGCTTCCTCTGGATCACCTGAATCATTAAACAGATAAAATCCTGCTGCTTTCACCCTGGGCCCAGCTTGCTTGCGGGAGAACACTTGACAGGGCTCTGCAAGATGACCGCTTCTCTTTAAAAGACACACCTCCTCGGGAAATCTTAAAATACATTTCTTTTGCCCCCTAATTTAAATCAACAACTCTAGACTTGCCTTTCTTGACTGGTAAGAAAAGATTTGATGTGTTCGTTGGACACATCTTAGTTTTATCCACAAAAGCAGTTTATCCTGTATTCTGGCAAACTGGGGTCATCAATAGAACATGGTCCAGTACCGCAAGAGCTGGGCTCTCACGTGTAGTTCTGGATTGTTGGCGGGGTGTGATTCGGGGGATTCTGTTTTAGCGTTGGGTCTTTTGAAATGGGCTCTTTGCTGGTAGCCTCCGCTGGCTTAGAATTCACTATACAGACCAGGCTGGCCTCAAAGTTGCTGTGGTCCTGCTGCTGCCCCAGGGCAGGACTGGGGATGTAGCTCAGAAATAGGTAACTCACCTTTAGTATGTACAAGGCCCTAAAGTAAAAAGAAAGGGGTTTTGTGTTTGCTCCTGTGTTTGTTTTATGAGACGGGCTAGTCTTGAAGTCTGCAAATTTGTAACCCTCCTGCCTCAGCTTTCCAACAACCATAGCGAGCGTGTTCTTGAAAGAACAGCTTTTGGCTGCCCTCCTAGCCCAGAACCCAGTTGGTTTTATTAAATGCTTACTGATGGTGGTGGTTTGGATAAGTACGGCCTCCACAGACTCAGGCGTCTGAGTGCCTGGCTCATAGGGAGTGGCACTATTAGGATGTGTGGCCTTGTTGTAGTAGACGTGGCCTTGTTGGGGTGGGTGTGGCCTTGTTGGGGTGGGTGTGGCCTTGTTGGGGTGGGTGTGGCCTTGTTGGAGGAAGTGCATTACTGTGGAGGTGGGCTTTGAAGTTTTATATGTTCAAGATACACTCGGTGTAGCAGTTTCCTTCTGCTGCTTATGGATCAAGATGTAGATCTCAGCTTGTCCAGCATCATGTCTGCTTGCACCGTGCCATGTCCCACCATAATGACAACAGACTGAACCTCTGAAACTGTAAGCCAGCCCCAATGAAATGTTTTCCTTTATAAGAGTTGCCTTGGGGGCTGGCGAGATGGCTCAGTGGGTAAGAGCACCCGACTGCTCTTCCAAAGGTCCAGAGTTCAAATCCCAGCAACCACATGGTGGCTCANAGCCATCCGTAACAAGATCTGACGCCCTCTTCTGGAGTATCTGAAGACAGCTACAGTGTACTTACATATAATAAATAAATAAATAAATCTTAAAAAAAAAAAAAAAAAAAAAAAAAAAAGAGTTGCCTTGGTCATGGTATCTCTTCACAGCAATAGAAACCCTAACTAAGACACTGATTAAATATTATATTAATAGTATGAATATTTTATGTCCATGATTAGCTAGGTTAGAATTACTCAGGAAGCACTGTAAACATTTGCAATGACTCTGGGGCCTTATCCTAGTCCCACTGGGTCAGGTTTAGAATTCAATTAACTCAAAGCATGACATCTCCTGTCAAACCACCGTGTGAAAACCAGGATGTGCATCTCCACCCTGGCTCTTGGCTCATCCACGCTCCAGCCAAGGAAAATGTTTAGGCATAAATCCCGGTGCTGTTCAACAACCTACCTCCAAACCCTTACCCAGTGAAAATGTCCCCAGACCCCAAATTGGGAACTCTCTCCAGTTGAGAAACTGGCTAGGGATAAAGAATTAGATATGGTCGATGTGTTCTATGCCTCTTCCCCTACCCCTCAGCTCTCTCCAAGCAGGGTGGGAGTGGGGATAGGATATGATACATGTTACTCTTGTTATATTGGTCATGTGGACAGCAGATGCACAGTTGTTGGATCTTTCTCCTCTCTCCATGAGGACTGTGATGGACTCCAGCATGGGTAGGGTCTCCTCCAACAGCTACTGCTGTTGTCTCCTCAGCCCTGCCATATTGGATCTGCCTTATTTACCCTTCGGATCCTTCCAAGATAACCTAAGTCCCTCTTCTTTCCTGAGTTGTCACCTCTCCTCAGGCCCAGTCCTCACAGTTGTGGAATTCTGAAGGCTCCCCTCCCTGAACCCTTGAGCAAATGGTCTTCCCAGCAAAGCACAGAAACAACCTTCATTCCACTGAGGGTTGAATCCTTTTTCTTATCCCTCTTCACCCTCAGCTGGAACAAATCAAGAGCCACTACCGGCAGTGCCAGTTCCCTAATCTCTTAGCAAGTGTCACATAGTTGTTCCAACATTTAATGAGAAAGTGGTGACATTTGTCATCTGTCAGGGCTCTGAGGAACAACCAGGGAGTCAGGTCTAGCCTCCTGTTATATTAGTCAGACTCAGTTACAAGAGCAAAACCACTCACTCACTGCATTTTAATTAGTGGATGTGGAGATAAGAACAGCACTGGAGATGAAGAAGAAACTGTCAAGGCAGCGTGGCTTGCAGAAGGCGTGATGCCAGGATAGTCATCAACGAGAAGCAAAGAAGTTTCCTTCCAAGATCCCTTGAGAAAGGGTCTGTTGCTGCTGTGCTGTTAGTTCAGTGTTGTAAAATACGTTAACAAGTCGGGGTCTCCACTGTCTGAGGAAGCCCCTGGCAGCACGGAGTTACCACCAGACTAATCTCTTCCTTCAGGGCTTACGTCTGTTAGCTAATGTGCAAAAGTGTGTGGGACGGATGCTTATGTGGCCCATTTAAGAAACATGTGTTAAACATTGGCCAATATAGCTCAGCTACAAAGCTTAAGGGCTCCTCTTGACTTGAGCTTACTTGAGCTTTTAGGGACTGTGGCAGCTTCAGACTCTATATGGCTTTTCAGCTCCTAATCCCTCACTGGCAAATTGTGTGTGTGTGTGTGTGTGTGTGTGTGTGTGTGTGTGTGTGTGTGTGTGTGTGTATCTCCACCACGGTCACCATCATAGTGATTTAGTGATATCCTTGGTATAGAGCCATCTAATAAGACGTTGACTAACTTTGAACTGGATACTAGCCCCAACCAAGAAGATTAAAAATGAAGCAAATGATCTTTCCATTCATCAACCTAGGAAGAGCACCATGGTTGACCACCCTATATAGACTGTGGTCAACTAACCCTCTTGTGGTAGCAGCTCACAGGAAGAAAAATAACACCAGCCCAGGAGCTAATGCCCTGTGCCCTGAATCTGTGATATCCGCTCATTAACAGGGAGTCATCACATGTGTTCTGAGTGCCTTAAGCATCACCCTAACCTTAAATATATATCAGTTCCTTTTTCTCCATTTCTCCACTGAATAGATGAACCACATTTAAACTAGAAATAACAGACCCACTGGCTTTCTCCCTTAGCCCACTACACACAGCTTGCACATCGAGGCTAAAATTATACTTTAATTCATTAAAAATGGTATTTCCTCATATATTTATAATCTTTAACAACCAATGGCAAATAGCAAATTACTTTTTTGTTTTGTTTTGTTTTTTCGAGACAGGGTTTCTCTGTATAGCCCTGGCTGTCCTGGAACTCACTCTGTAGACCAGGCTGGCCTCCAACTCAGAAATCTGCCTGCCTCTGCCTCCTGAGTGCTGGGATTGAAGGCATGCACCACCACGCCCGGAGCAAATTACTTAAACAGTATAAAGTAAGAGAGGAAAAAAAAGGCAAGATCACTGTTTTCCATGCTGGGAAGTGAGCCTGGGGCCTTGTGCTTACAGACAAGGGTTACAGTGCTGAGCTTTACCTCCAGTCCTTGGGCCCCTAGGTAGATGGGTCACACACACATGCTCTTCATGTCCAGAGAGTTGTTTTGTTTTGTTTTGAGAGGTTTTTTAAAATACATATTTGCAACATTATATTTAAAACATGTATAAATTTCTGGGAACGGTGGCACACACTAATCCCAGAACTCAGGAGGCAGAGGCAGGAGGATGGTTGTCAAGCCTGAGGCCAGCCTGATCTATATAACACGTTGCAGGCCAGCCAGGGTAACACAGTGAAACCTTGTCTCAAAAAAAAAAATGCCCAACATGTCTAAGGTTGATTTAAAAAGCCATGTATTCTTCTAGATCCTCCTCACTGGGGTTGTTTGTGAATGACAGAAAGGCAGAAGACCCCTCAGCAAGGCAAAGGTTGGCATGGTGCAAAGTAGGTGTGTAACAGAAAGTATGTGGGCCTGGAGTCAGACAGACTAGCTCTGTAACTTAAACCAGTGTATTACATTTTCTAAGCCTGTTTATTAGTCCATAGCGTGGTGCCACATTAGTCAGCTTTCTATTATTTTTACGAGACGCATGAGCGCATAGTTTGAGAGGTTTGTTCCTTTGTCTTTGACAAAAAGAAAAGCAGCAGAGAGAAGAAATAACCTACTGAGAATCTTTACACATCTGACCAAGGATCAATATACAGAATCTATAAAGTCCTGGAAAAGTAAGATAAAGGAAGCACTTGTTTCAGAAGGCTTTAACTCGGGACTCCACAAATTCATGAGTGACGACTTAGTTAAATGGGGAAAACCAAACCATCCCGTCTTTGTTTCTGATCATGACTAAGGCATCACTCACTTGTGGGATGTATAGAAAAACTAGTTTTAGTTTCTCCTAGCATAGCCTGAGGGGTTTAGTCAGCTGTGCTTGAAAACCTACACTTTGAAGCATTGCAGAGGGTTACCAATAAGATACATTTATTTTTCTCTCAAATTCATTAAAGGGGAGACCCAGTGTCTTGGTTGAGAAAAGAGTTGACCCTCTACTAGATTTACAGCTAAAGACTCCTTTTGGCCCAACCCAGAGCTTCTAGAATCAAAGGGAAATACAAGGCCAAGGCTTTTGTAGATAACAAATTGGTTCAGTCAAGGAAAGACTGCAGATCTGACAAGGGAAAAATGGTATGCTCAAGAGAAGATGAATTTATACCATATTTCATTATAGAAGACCACACTGGAAGAAAAATGACTTCATTACTCCTATTCTAGGGGCCCTGGCGAGGCTAAGGATAAAAGGGGAAAGTCACTAGGAGTGACTTCCTCTCATACAAGTTGAATCCATCAATCCCAGGCAACTTCAGAGAGGTGCAGGAAGTCATAGCTGACAGTGGGGGGGAGTCACAATTATCAAGACCTTATTAGCTATTGCCCTGGAGTTAAAAGAGGTCATTTGCCTCCAGAGGGTAGCCATCAATTGCTTTATATGGGCTACAACTTCTAAGGCCAAAGTCAAGGTACAGTGATGGAAAACTGGGTTAGGCACCATAAATCCTCCAGCACTGATTCTTCCTATCTGAACAAGGGTGCCATAAAGCACCAGCCAAAGACAGCTGGCAGGAAATGCATCAGATCCCAAGCCACTGTGAACTTCCTGATGGATAACGCAGTCCGACACAATAACCTACAGCACTAAGCTGTTTCCACTTGTGGAAAAGAAATGAGTTCACCCCAGCCTGATGCATAGAGGTAAATTTTTCTTAGAGATTTCAATTTTCTTTATTCTTCATAATTTCATACAGGTAGGTAAAGAAATGTGAGCATATCTTTCCGTTCCCAACTCCATCATCCCAACACTCCCCAACCCAACTTCATGTCTTTTTCCTTTTGTCTTTTCTGTTTTGTTTTGTTTTGTTGATGACCCAATAAGGCCAGCTTGAGCCACCCATATGTGCATGGGTGTGGCAGTTAACTCTTTACAGCAGCAAGGACTTGTCCAAAAAAGCAGAAAAACACCTTGTAGAAGAAAAGTTCTCTCATGTCTCCTCCTCTTCTTGCTACACTCCAAGAAAAATCCATGCCTTAAACCAATGGAAAAAGAGTCCAAGTGCGCAGATGCTATGGGGTTGACAACTTCTGTGGGGAACAGTCAACAAATGGTTGTTTCTGTTTGGGGTGGGGAGGTTGTTTTAGTTTTGTTTTAATGTGGGATACTTTGTTTCATCTTTGCAACTAAATTCTGAGGTGGGAACCACCCAAAATATTATAGATAATCTGAGAATGGTGCCCCACCCCTGTAGCCTTGGCACTCCTCTTGGATAGCCTGTTGTGGCCCTGTGTCCCAGAGATCTTACAGCTTTGGTTCTGGAGGATCTCTGTGATAAGAATCACAGAAGCCAGAGGCCTCAAAGCAGCCAATGACTCATGGCAACGAACCTTTACACTGTTCGGGCTGAAGGGTACAGGTGTGATTCACCGTGACACACTGCAGCTTCCACTCTGAGATTCTTTTGTTTGGTTGGTTGATTGGGTTTTTTTGGGGGGTAGGGTGGGGTGCAGAGGTGGAAGGCAGAGTGGAAGGTATGGGGAGATGAGTGGGATTGAGGTGCATGATGTGAAATTCACAGAGTTAATAAAAAGTTTTAAAGGGTAGCGGGTCATGGTGGCAAACACCTTTATTCCCAGTACTTGAGAGACAGGCAGATCTCTGAGTTCAAGGCCAGCCTGGTCTGTTGAGAAAGTTCCAGGACAGCCAAGGCAAAAAAAAAAAAAAAAAAAAAATCTTGTAAAAACAACAACAACAACAACAACAACAACAGAACGGTCTAAAGGCAATAACTAAAAAGACATTCAATACCATTAATCATTAAGGAATGCAAATCAAGACTAATATGAGATATCTCCTCACTCTCATTAAGATAGCTACTTTCAAATGTGAATGAGGATATGATTAAATTAGAATTCTCACACACCGTTGATAGACTATAAAATGTTATAGCCACTGGGATTTAATGTGGCTGATTCTCAAAAATTTAGAAATAGGTAGATGTCTCAGTCGGTAAAGTGCTTGAGGGTCTGAATTTAGTTCCCAGTACCCTGTGAAAACCAGACTTGGCATCATGGACCTATCATTCAAGTGCTGAGGAGGCAAGATCCCTGGGCTGTCTGGCCAGCTAGGCTAGCAGAATTGGTGAGTGCCGTTTAATAAGAGATCCTACCTCCAAAAAAAAAAAAAAAAAAAAAGGGTGTGTGTGTGTGTGTGCAAAGGGGCTGAAGAAGTGGCTCGGTAGCTGAGCATACATTCCGTTCATGCCAAGGACAGGTTCAGATCCAAGTATTCACAATCAGGCAGTTGAGATCCACCTGAAACTCTGGCTCTAGGATCTGCTACTCTAGTCTCAGGGACAGTAGCACCCATGCACACATCCATGTGTTCCAAGTTCCAATAAGGAAACAGTTTCACCAAGTTTTTCAGTAACAAAACAAAGACAGCCATGAGTCACGCTGAATTTTTAAATACACTGGTGGAGGGCTCAACAGTTAAGGGCACTTGCTACCTTCCAGAGGACCCAAGCTCAGTTCCCAGCATCAGGTAGCTCACAAAAGAGTATCATTCCAGGGACAGGTGGTGGTGGCACACGCCTTTAATCCCAGCACTCGGGAGGCAGAGGCAGGCGGATTTCTGAGTTTGAGGCCAACCTGGTCTACAAAGTGAGTTCCAGGACAGCCAGAGAAACCCTGTCTTGAAAAACAAACAAACAAACAAAAGAATAAATTTTCAAAAGTAAATACATTTTAAAAACGAAATACAATGCTGGAAACATCAGAGAAGCAGCTACAGCAAAATGGGGGTATCTCTACTGTAGGCCTTTAGATGCTTTCTGATGTCATTATTTTTTTTTGATGTCATTATTTTTGAGATTATTTTATGTAAGTGAGTCCACTGTAGCTATCTTCAGACACACCAGAAGACAGAATTGGATCCCATTACAGATGGTTGTGAGCCACCATGTGGTTCCTGGGAATTGAACTTAGGACCTCTGGAAGAACAGTCAGTGCTCTTAGCTGAGCCATCTCTCCAGCCCTCTGGTGACATTTTTAACCCTTCTACTCCTGGAAGCTACTAGTCTGCTAAGTTAATAAATTACAAATAAATAAATAAATAAATTTCAAAAGATTTCTATCTGTTGATCACAGGATGTTAGGTTGGACACTAAATAGGGCAAGAAATGGCTATAGGCAGACAAAATGAAGTATAATTAGGGTCTGGGCCTGCAGCACTTCACCCTCCTCCTGTCACAGCACTTCTTTGCAATCAGTTTTGAAACTCCCAGAAGTCCTCATTCACATTAATTCAGAGTCTATGGTTCGAATACCATCATTGTTAGAGCACCCATGTCCTATGCATCCTAAGCACTCAGGGATGCACCCAATCTCCCTGCTACCTAAGGTCTAAGGCAGCTAGCTGTATTACACTCACATGTCAACCAAAAACCCTTCTGGTGACCAGCTTCTCTGTGACCCACTACATAAGCCATATATGCCTTGTTCCCCCTACTTCTGTCCCATAGCCCAGAGCACATATTAACTAAGCCTGCTTCCTTGTGGTTCAAGAGCCTCCCATCAGAAACTTCTAGGAGTCAACACCTTGCTCTATCTGGTGGGACAGAGTCCTCTCTTTTTTTCGGGGGAGGGGGGTGAGACAGGGTTTCTCTGTGTAGCCCTGGCTGTCCTGGAACTCACTCTGTAGACCAGGCTGGCCTCAAACTCAGAAATCTGCCTGCCTCTGCCTCCCAAGTGCTGGGATTAAAGGCGTGCACCACCACGCCCGGCTCCAGAATTCTCTCTTGCTTTGGACCCCAGCTGTATGACTTGCTGTGTCACCCAGAGGGCACTGACCTAAGGGCCTTTTTTTTGGAATCTACCCTCCTTTCTCCTCCCCCTCTCTATAACCTAACAGACAGATTGTCTTCAGCATCTTCCAGGCCTTCAACCCCAGACTGCACTGATGAGCAGCTCCTGGTCCCCAACGTTCCCAGTATGCAAATGATCACTGCTAGACTACACAGCCCCACCCTCTCTTTTGAGACAGGGTCTCATTATGTAACCTTGTCTGGCCTAGAGATCACTCTGTAGACCAGGCCTTGAACTTACAGAGATCCATCTACCTCTGGGTGTGGGATTAAAGGTCTGTATCACTATGCACAGCTGGGTCTCACATTTAAAAGCAAGCAATAACTCATGTATTGATTATGAGGTACAAATTAACATAGTAGAAGATATGAGAAATGTTATATAGATTCAGAAAATGGAACAGGCTACACAAGAGTAAAACAGAACGAATTAAATTCATAGGCAATAGTAGGATTCAGTATACAGTCAAATAGAAAAATGTAACAGTAGTCACAAAACATTTCCTATTTGCCTATCGTGATGGCGCACGCCTTTGATCCCAGCACTTGGGATTTTTATCCCCAAGGTGGACAGATCGTGAGCTCAGGGCCAGCCCAGACTACAAAGCTTGTTTCAGAGGAGAATAAGGCAGGAGATCACTGAACCTTAGAAGCACCAAGCCACCCTAGGCATTTGTAGCAAGACTCTATCAAAGGAAAGAGAAGGCAAAGAAGCTGGGAGGGAGGAAAAGAACGAGAACCTTCAGAACAATAAATACAGCAGAAGTCACAAAAGCAAAGATCTAAATGTGGGATGTCCATGTGGTCCAGCTCCGCCACTCCCCAGCATATAACCAAAGCGAGCTGAGTCAGTACAGCAGAGATCCAGTACGTTTGCTTGTTCCTGTACTGTTCATAAGAGTCAATTAAAAAAACCAATCTAATGCCCCCCAACAGATGAATGAACAAAGAAAATGTGCTACACAATGGAGTTTCACCCACCCATAAAGAAGGAAGAAATTAGGTCATTTGCAGGGAAATAGAACTAGAGATCGTCATATCGTCATACAAAGCAAATTGTAAGACTAAGAAAACGATCGCTTGTTTTTATTCATACACAAAATCTAAATTTAAGAGGTGGGTGTGTGTGTGTGTGTGTGTGTGTAGCTAGTCATGACAAGAAAGTAGAAGGTATTTAGGAATGTGAAGAAAAACACCAAGGCGACAGAAGGCATGGAGAAGGGAGTCAAATTGACCCAAGTATATCGAATGATGTATATGTGAAAATGTCTTGGTGAAGCTCAGTATTTTATAACTTAAAATTTAATTCTTTTTTTTTTATTTCATAAAGGTGCATTCGATGTGTCAATTATGATATGTTCCCAAAAAGGGTTCGACCTCCAGTGAGAAAGCTCCTCCTGGCTTATTCAGGTTCTTGGCAGAAATAATTGCCTTTGGGCTGGATGAGTGTCAGCTGAAACCAACCCTTAAGTTCCAGAGGCAGCCTGCAGTTCACTTGGCTTCTCTCTATATTTGTGTCTCCACTTGTCCATCCGTCTGTCTGTCTCTGTCCATCCTTCTATTTCTGTGTCTGTCCATCTCTTCTTTGTCTGTCCATCCGTCTGTATGTCTCTTCTGTCTCTGTCCCTATTCATCCATCTGTCCATCCCTGTCTTCCTCTCCTCCCCTTTCCCTCCCTCCTCCTCTTCCTCCTCCTCCTCCTCCCCCTTCTTCTTCTTTTTCTTCTTCTTCTTCTTCTTCTTCTTCTTCTTCTTCTTCTTCTTCTTCTTCTTCTTCTTCTTCTTCTT
>NC_034596.1:51594015-51597919 GCF_900095145.1 Mus pahari
CATATTTTTGGTTTTGTTTTAGTTTTGTTTGCTTTTTTGAGACTGTGTTTCATGTAGGCCAGGCTAGCCTCAAACTTACTTTGTGGCTGACTGGTGTTTTTTTTTTTTTTTTTTTTTTTAGATCTATTTTTAATTTGTACAGGGGTGCTTTGCCTGTCTGTCTGTATATCTGTGTGTCACTTGCTTGCCTAGTACCAACGGAGGTCATAAGAGGGTGGCAGGTCCCCAGGAAATGGAGTTACAAACAGTTCTGAGCTGCATTTGGGAGCTTGAAATTCGGCCAGTCCTTTGAAAGAGCAGCCAGTTCTCTTAAGCACTGAACCATCTCTCCAGCCCAAGATGTGAACCTCCCGCTTTACCACCCAAGAGCTAAGTGCTGGGCTTATAGGTATGCAACACCATGCCAAAGCCTGTTTTGCTTTTTGAGACCAGGTTATCGTGATTGGTCAAGTTACATTAAAAAAAAAACAAAAAACCTCAACAGACATACACAGAAAGACAAGAGGCCTACCAAGAGCTATCTCCCAACATCGACCAAGAGTTCCACAACACCATGTGCTTTCTATTGTGTGGTTCTTATCTTTGCTTCTAGGAATTTCCACATAAATCACTATGCCCTCTCCATCACTCGCCCTGATTAATCTGATCAGGAGAAACTAGGACCAGCCAGGCAGTGCTGGCGCACGCCTTTAATCCCAGCAGAAGGGAGGCAGAGGCAGGCGGATCTCTGTGAGTTCTCTAGGGTTTTGGTCTACAGAGCAAGTTCCAGGACAGCCAAGGCTACACAGCAGAAACCATGTCTTGGGGGACAGGGGACAGGGAGGTGGGCCTGGGCTAGGACCAGAACACCATGGGCTGACACAAAGCTAGTAAAGACGTTGCCGGATCCTATGTCATAGTTAGGGTTCCCCATTGCTGTAATAAAAGAGCATGCCAAAAAACAACCTGGGGAAAAGGGTTCAATTTACCTCACACTCCATTACTGAGGGAATTCAAGACAGGAACTCAAAGCAGAAACATGGTAACAGGAACCAAAGTAGAGGCCGTGGAGGAACACTGCTTATTGGCTTCTTCCTCATGGATTGCTCAGTCTGCTGCTCAGGTATAGCACTGCCCCCCATGGGCTGGGCCCATTCACAGAAATCATTAATCAAGAAAATGCCCCACAGGCTTGCCAGATAACTCTAGCTTATATCAAGTCGAAGAAGAAGAAGAAGAAGAAGAAGAAGAAGAAGAAGAAGAAGAAGAAGAAGAAGAAGAAGAAGAAGAAGAAGAAGAAGAAGACACTTAAAGAGGCCAGAGATCACACCTAATCCAGTGGATCTAGCAGCCAATGAAAAGGCAGTTCATACAGAACCTTTAAAATGATTGGGTTTTTTTTTTAAAGATTTATTTATTTATTATATATAAGTAAACTGTAGCTATCTTCAGACACTCCAGAAGAGGGCTTCAGATCTTTGTTACGGATGGTTATGAGCCACCATGTGGTTGCTGGGATTTGAACTCTGGACCTTTGGAAGAGCAGTCGGGTGCTCTTACCCACTGAGCCATCTCACCAGCCCCAAATGATTGGCTTTTAAGTTTTGTCTTTGATGACGCCCCTTGGCATACTCAGGCACTCCCTGCCGCTCCTTATCCAGCACACCAAGCTGCTCCAAGTAGCCTGTAGAGATCACATGGAATCACAGAAGTTATAACCTGGTACATGAGGACCACTTGGTTGTGCCAATCTCCAAGCTCTCTTTCTTTGACTCAATAAAAAAAAAACCCAGCACCATCAAGACGAGAGGGAACACTCCTACAGATTAATGTCTCCATGGCATCGAATTAAAGCTACCACCCATTTGAATGAAAAAAATAAAATAAAAAGGAAGGACAAGACCGCTCCTAGGTATGGCAGAGGAGAAAGTTTATTGGAGATCAAAGGGAGAACATAGCCAGAGGCAGAAACAACTGAGCTGGTGCAGAAGGAACATGACCAGACGGCACTAGGCCATCTGAGGAGACTGGGAAGCGGGGAGAGGAGAGCCAAACCAAAAAGCTAGGAGGGTGAAGAATAAATTTAAAAAAAAAAAAAAAAAAAAAAAAGACCAGGTAACCAAAATGGCTAGATTGTATAGAGAAGGGCATCTAGGGAAGAGCAGCCCAACCCCTGGGCTGGAGAAGCTTAGGGTAAGGGAGAAGCTTAGGGTAAGGGGCAAGGTATGCTAGCCAGGAGGACTCTGCAACAGGTAGGGACAGAGGGATGCTGGGAGAACCTGCATCTGCTTTGATATGTCCCGGGCTTAAGACCTAGCACCCATCTGACTATTTGGAGAGAACAAGGCGAGCTCATAGGGGAGTGATGACGACAGCCATGGCCCTAAGGTTCTGAACCTACCTAACTTTATCCCATACATCCCGGTGACTTGTTTTTTAAGTTTCTGACCTCTCCACTTGGCCAGAGATATTAATCCAGGCACAGGAGTCACAGGTGTGTCACTGAGGAGGAAGTTGAAGGCAATCTTTCACCCATTAACACCCCAAGTCAGTAAGCTGAGGCAACCCGAACTCCTTCCAGATTCAAGGTCAGGTTGTGTGTAACATCAGCTAAATTTGCACTGCCCTTTCTAGTTAGATGGCTGCTTTTATACAGATAATTACTGGCAACAGGTGTATAAATAATGAATCCATTTTCTTCCTAGGGAGATTGTGTAGCAGCTAAGAATCGCTTCCTTTTGTAGAAATCTCTGTGGTCATCGGTGCACCACATGACCTATTAATGTTATTTCTTCTACCTTTTGAAGGCCTTTTCTAATTGGTGTGTTGTCAGGAGAGACGAGCTAACTGTTGACCTCTATTCGGGAAATAAAAGCATAGGGCAGAGGTTGACAGTCCCTCCAACAGGGACACTTAGCAAACTGGTAAGCCTCAGAACCTCCTGCTTGGTTTGGATACGGAGTCTAATCCCTGTTTTTGAGAAGATTGTCCCAAATTGATGCAAGTGTCTTTGCCATTAGACAAACTCATTCACCCCATAGAATGACGGCAACAAAGCCAGTTTCTGTGCGTAGAACCCAGTAAGCAGTATTAAAACGAGTGCTTCCTGTGGCAAGGACAGAAGCTGGGCTATCAGCTGCTTTACCCAATAGAATCCTGCTAAGGTAAAGGAAATGAATACCAAAATCATGGTCAGAGCCATATGGAAATCGGGCATGCTCAGCAGTTTTACTACTGATGGCTTTGTGACCTTCAAGAAGAGATGCACCTGGGCCCTCACTGTCCTTCCTGAAGAAGGATTCGGGTGTGCTCTAGATGACACAAGGTTGTTACCCAGCACCTCAGATGTTCTTCTAGATGGTGAAACTGTTCCCTTCATCACCACAAAATCAGTTTCCTCCATCACAGCAGTTCAAATTACCCTTTCTCATCTCAACTCAGAAGCGGGGATCTCAATCAAGAGTCAGGTGCAGGCTACCAAAAAGAGAGATGTAAACATCAACCCAGCCACAAACCCTTTGATCTACAATGATGTCCTGCCTATAAGAAATGCTAGGGCAACGGAGGCACAAGCTTGTGGGAGTAACCAATCAATAACTGATTTAAGGCCTACTCCATGAGATGAAACCCATACCTGACACTGCCCAGGTGACCAAGAAGCAGGCAGTAGATATCCCAAGAACCTAAGGTAAAACCAAATAGTACTAATCTGGTTTTTTTTTTGTTTGTTTTGTTTTTCTCGAGACAGGGTTTCTCTGTGTAGCCCTGGCTGTCCTGGAACTCACTCTGTAGACCAGGCTTGCCTTGAACTCAGAAATTTGCCTGCCTCTGCTTCCCAAATGCTGGGATTAAAGGTGTGCACCAGTACTAATCTGAAGAAGAAGAGGAAGAAGGAGGAGGAGGAGGAGGAGGAGGAGGAGGAGGA
>NC_034596.1:51598017-51599585 GCF_900095145.1 Mus pahari
GAAGAAGAAGAAGAAGAAGAAGAAGAAGAAGAAGAAGAAGAAGAAGAAGAAGAAGAAGAAGAAGAAGAAGAAGAAGAAGAAGAAGAAGAAACAAGAATAATTAATAAATGAAATGTAACGAAAATGACTCCTAATGACATTCTACTATACACATAGAGATTGTGCCTTGTTCAGCCATCATCAAAGAGGTTTCCTGCTTCGGCAGATGGAAACAATCATAGAGACCCACAGCCAGACATGCAGAACGACAGGCCTGGGACGGGAAGTCTCTATCAACCCTTTCCCTCAGAGCTCAGGGAATCCCACTGAAGAGAAGTCAGAGGGGATGGAGGACGCCAAGAAAGCAGCCCTTAAACCAGCATGATCCCAGCTCATATGACGTCAGAGGCTGAACCAGCATGATCCAAGTTCATATGACGTCAGAGGCTGAACCAACATGATCCCAGCTCATATGATGTCAGAGGCTGAACCAGCATGATCCCAGCTCATATGACGTCAGAGGCTGAACCAGCATGATCCAAGGTCATATGACATCAGAGGCTGAACCAACATGATCCAAGCTCATATGACGTCAGAGGCTGAAGCAGCACACACAGGGCCTGCACAGGTCCTCTACATATATACTATGGCTTCTGATTTAGTGTTTTTATGGGACTCCTGAGTGTGTGAACAAGAAGGTCTCTGATTCTGTGCCTTCTCTCTCAGGCTTTTTACTTCTGTTGGTTTGTTCTGTCCAACTTCCATGTGATGATTTTTATCTGGTTATATTTTGTACATATACATATGTGTGTATGTGTACGCGTGTATATGAATGAATGGATGGATGGATGAATTAATTAATTAATTAATTAATTAATACCTAGCCATATGGTAGATGTTAACAACTGAACATCTTTTTTGGGGAGGAGGCAAAATCATTTTTCTCTACTGAAGTGACAACTGGATATATCATCCACTCCACGACAGGCCTCCTGCTCAGGAGTGGTCGGCCAGCATATGACGGGCTATATTCTGTGTGTGTGCTTCTATTTGGTTACAGTTGGTAGGGTTAGTTTTGCTTTCTGTTTGGGTGTTTTATTTTGTTTTCTTGGTTTGGGTAGCTCTGTTGTATTGGGTTCTTGTTTGTTTTTTGAAAACAAGTTGGGAGGGGGATAGAGATAGGATTTGGAAGGACTTAGAGGTGAGGAAGAATATTATCAAAATAAACTTGGTTTTAACAATTAAAAATATAAGAAAAAGCAGGAAAAATGGTAAGACTGGGAAAGAAGGCTGTGGCTAAAGATAATTAAATCTCCTGATCCAGCCTTAAAAATGCAATAATAAAATGAATTTTCTAAATACAAAAATAATAAAAATCAGATTCAGGAAGGGTAACTTTTTTTACATCTCAAACATGCATATATAATATTGACCATACTCCCCCTCACATCCTGCTCCCATTAACAAGTACCCTTTGGAGCCGGGCGTGGTGACGCATGCCTTTAATCCCAGCACTCGGGAGGCAGAGGCAGGTGGATTTCTGAGTTCAAGGCCAGCCTGGTCTACAAAGTGAGTTCCAGGACAGCCAG
>NC_034596.1:51600265-51601588 GCF_900095145.1 Mus pahari
AAGTAGCTGAGATGATCTCTCTCTGAGTTAGCAACCAAACTGCCTGATAGGAACCAGGAAGGGCCAGGCAGCGGTGGCGCACGCCCTTAATCCCAGCATTTAGGAGGCAGAAGCAGGAGGTGGATTTCTGAGTTTGAGGCCAGCCTGGTCTACAGAGTGAGTTCCAGGACAGCCAGGGCTACACAGAGAAACCCTGTCTCAGGGGGGGAAAAAAAAGGAACCAGGCAGAGGTGAGAGATCTACAGTCAGAAATCCATTTGACTTTTGGCTTCTTATGCTTTTGTTCTGGTTTTTCTTTTACACATTTTTTGAGGGAGGGGAGAAGATGTCACAGTGCCCATGTGGAGGTCAAAGGACAACTTGTGGGGAGTAGGTTCTCTCCTTAACACCATGTGGGTTCCAGGAATTGAACTCAAGTTGCAAAACTTGCTGGCAAGTGTTGCACCAAGGCATCTTTCCAGCCACTCTTTCAGTTTTTGAAACAGGCCCGTATCTCAGATAGCCTCAAATTATGTGGCTGAGGATAACCTCGAGTTCTGATGCTTCCGTCTTCATCTTCCAAGTGCTGGGATTACAGGCCTGTGCTACAACCTAAACTTGAACTGAAGTTTTAAAGAGGCCACTCCAAAGCTCGTTAATATCAGACTTCTGAGCTTCCTACAGAGTACTGGGGTGAGCACTTTGATGAGGGCCCTTTGTGGTTAAAAACAAAAACTATGTAATTATCAAGCTGCAAATGACCCAGAAAGCCAAAACCATGACACAGATTCATTGCAAGGGCTTCAAGAGTATGGTTGGAATCTACTCGTCAGTCTGGAACAGAAATGCTGTAGCCTGAAAAGGTTTCAACACCAAGGAGGCCCTGGGGATAGCTATGTGAGGAGGGCATGGTCTGGCGTGGTCACTCCTCCAGGAGAAAGATGGGAGGGGCAGGAGTGACAGCTCACAGTATGCAACCTCTTCGATGGCATTTTCACAGGTCTGCCTTGTAATCACCGTTGCATCATAAACATGGCGCTCGGTGACACATCTATGTGGTGGCTGTTGCCAGCTGCCCCAGAATGACAGCTAGTTCAAAGTAACGAGCTCTACATTTGGTTCCATAGAGCTGACACTAAGGTAGAGCAGTAGCCACAGCTCAAGGGATACCAGCAGGACATAATCTCTGAATGGAAGTCCTTTTCCTCCCTACCCTGCTCCAGGTGAGGTAAGGAGGTACCATCGTTGCTTCCCCCCACCCCCCACCCCGAGACAGGGTTTCTCTGTGTAGCCCTGGCTGTCCTGGAACTCACTCTGTAGACCAGGCTGGCCTCGAACTCAGAA
>NC_034596.1:51602721-51612599 GCF_900095145.1 Mus pahari
TTTCTGAGTTCGAGGCCAGCCTGGTCTACAGAGTGAGTTCCAGGACAGCCAGGGCTATACAGAGAAACCCTGTCTCAAAAAACCAAAAACAAACAAACAAAAAAATCCCAATTATAACAAAGAGTCATTAGGTTGTTGGGACCCAAAAGTACTAACACTTCCTCCTCTGCATCTATCCTTCCAGTCATTAGAATCATTCAAAGTCTGGACACATCAATACCAATCATACATACATGTGGTGTGGTAATTTGAATAGGTTTGACCCCCATGGACTTCTGTGTTTGAATGCTTGATTCACTAGTAGCAGCACTGTTGGGAGGTGTGGCCTTGAGGTGTGTCACTGTGGGGGTGGGCTTTGAAGTCTCCTATGCTCAAGCTCTGCCCAGTGTGGAATTCCAGTCTCATCCTAGCTGCCTTTGGATCAAGGTGTAGAACCCTTGGCTCCTTCTCCAGCACCATGCCTACTGTGTGCCACTATACTTCCTGCCTTGATGATAATGGACTTAACCTCTGAAACTGTTAGCTAGTCCCAGTTAAATGTTCTCTTTGATTGGAGTCTCTAATCATGGTTTTATTTTCACAGCAATAAAACCCTATGACACATGGAAACTACAATCCTACATAAAACAGGGCCAAAGAACCCCATGCAACAATAGCATACTGATTTCCCTTCCTCACAGTAAATGCCACTTGAATGCCATAAGATGAATCCAGGTGCCTACCTCTCAAGGGGAAGTTAGTGTCTTGAATGACTATAATAACAAAATAATAATTAATAATAATAGGTCTGCACTGAACACGGTTCTTGGCCACTAACAGTTTTGCTGCTTTGAGGATTCTTCTGTGAAGTCGGCTATCACCCTGTCCTATAATCCAATGTCTTTCACGAGCCCCGTTTCGTGAACAACAATGTATCATCTAGACATCCTGTTTCCTTCCTCCTTTTCACTAACACACACAGTCCCTAATCATTAATCAACCAGCAGGATAGTGGGGGATCTGTATTTCCCTAACCGGGATAAATGGACAGCATTTACTTCTAGATCTTAGATAGTTATCTCATCTCCTAATCTGCCTTGTGGCACCATTACCTTCCTCCTCAAGGTGACCATCTGTCAACATCCCATCCTTATCAGGAGGGCTGAGAAGCCGCTCAGATTTTATCCGGATTTGCAAGCTAAGACATCAGCCTGATGCTGGCAGAAAACATGAGCTCCCAGTATCGCAGACAAAGGACGCTGTCATAGCAGTTACCAAAGTATTAAGATGTTCCTGTTCTGCTTCCCACAGCCCAGTTCCCACAGGGCCATACAAATAACCAGATTCTATCTTTACAATGAGTTGCATGCAGCTCAGGGCTCCTCTCCTGTCTGTCATGAAGGCCTTGGCTCTCAAGGAGATTACCTTTTATCCTCCTAAGCTAGGAGCAAACCTGCCCTTTGCTCTGATGGGAAACGCTGGCTGTTTCTCCCTCTTCCCTATTTATCTCTAAAAATGTTAGTCTAAAGGCAATCAGTACCTCTCCCTGTGAGATATACAGGAGGACAAGCAGGCATGGAGAACTGTCTAATGAATCCTGAAGAAAGTGGAAGTGACCTCCCCGTTTGTTATTTACGGACAGACAGACAGTTGCACCAGTTGATGAAAATGTATCTTCCTGAACGCTTCTCAGTGCCTGCACTCCTTCCTCCTTATAACTTATAACCCATCTCAATTTCCTATAAGGGTAACTGTAGCTTGTGTGAGGCCAGCAGTTTATGCAGCAAAGAATGAGGATAATTCAAGATTTCTGATTGGATGGTCAGGTAGGCAACCTGGTACCAGTCTAAAAAGGAATGATTCTTACCTTCTATCTTTAACTTGCTAGGGGGACATGAGACACCCTCTTGTCAGCAGTTCTTAATGTGCAAAGACGAGCATTAACTGAACAAATCCTAAACTAAATGTTTGCATTCATTTTTTAGCCTGAACACACCCAACTTTTAACTATTTTAAACCAAAGTACTTAACTTGAGACTGGAGAAATGGCTCAGAGGTTAAGAGCACTGACTGCTCTTCCAGAGGAGCCAGGTTCAATTTCCAGCACCCGCATAGCAGCTCACAACTGTCTGTAACTCCAAGATTTGACGCCTTCACACACAATCAGGCAAAACATCAATGCACATTAAATAAATAAATAAATATTTTTTTTAAATTAGCAAAACTTGCCAAGCATGGTGCGACATGTGCCTTTAATCTTAGCACTTGAGAGGCACGTGGTTCTCTTTGAGTTCAAGGCCAGCCTAGTCTACTAAGAGAGTTCCAGGACAGCCAAGGTTGTTAACACAAAGAAACCCTGTCTCAAAAACCAGAAAAAAAAAATGCAAAACTTATGCCAGAAGGGGCTGGAGAGCTGGCTCAGAGGTTAAGAGTACTGACTGCTCTTCCAGAGGTCCTGAGTTCAATTCCCAGCAACCACATCGTGGCTTACAACCATCTGTAAGGGGATCTGATGCCCTCTTCTGGCCCGCAGATTTATGTGCAGCAGAGCTCTTATACATTCAATAAAATTAAAACAAAAACAGGGGCTGGTGAGATGACTCAGTGGGTAAGAGCACCCAACTGCTCTTCCAAAGGTACAGAGTTAAATTCCAGCAACCACATGGTGGCTCACAACCATCTGTAACAAGATCTGACTCCCTCTTCTGGAGTGTCTGAAGACAGCTACAGTGTACTTACATATAATAAATAAATAAATCTTAAAAAAAAAACAAAAAAACAAAAACAAAAAACAAACAAAAAAAGGACTTATGCTAGAAGATATCTTAAAATCTACAGTACCTTTTCTAATTACTAAACTTTTATGTTCAGAAACATGCTAAAATGATTACTGCATACCCAAGCCCCAGTAACCAACCAGAAAATAACTACTTGATCAATATTTAACCATAAAAGAGACTGCTACATTTTTCTTTGAATTTAATGAGTTTACATCAAAAAAAAAATTAAGTAGTCATTTTACATCTAAGGAATAAAAACTGTTTTAAAAAAAATACAAAGAGTGAGAGGATTTTTAAGCAAGTTTACATTTCTTTTGGCTATGGTTCTGAACAATTCATCTCATTGTGTCTTTGTCACAATATGCAAATGCATTTCACGACACCTGTTACAACATCAAATTAACTCTTAAGAGTATACAGGGTCTATACTGCCTCAGAGGACTATAATATGCCTTCTATGAAAAGCTCCACATTGTATCTCAGCATCACACAAGTCGGCCACCAGTCACCCAAACTCACAGGAATCGTCAAAGTTGGTTGGAAATAAGTCCACATAAGAATTTAATATCTAAAAGGTGAAATGTTCCTTGTATTAATGTTAGCAAGATCTTTACTTTTACATTACTAAGAAACACTTTAATAGTTTTAGAGCAAACGCTGTTAAGAGTCTAGGGAGTTAAAACCGTACTCCTGAGGTCAAGCTTGCAGATAAATCTTTTGTAAGTAGTTCTCAAAGTATCCTCCCTCCCATCCCCAAATTCTACATTGTTTCTTACAAAACTTTGGTCAAGAGTAGAAATATATCCAGGCAGATGTATATGCCATATGATAGCAGGATACCAAGAACAGTAAAGCTCAACTAATGACCTTAGGTTTTAAAAATAGAAGGCAATTGAGATGTACTCAAAGTTACATTAAGAAAAGCTTTCGCTGGATAATATTGAAACAGTCACAAAGGTTAAGAAAATACTGATATCAAAGTACAAATGACTACAATGTTAAAATAGATAAAAGCTACTATATAAGGGCCTCTGTTAAAATCAAAAAGAAAAAACACAACACATGAGCCAGGATGGTTTTTCCTGTTCTACTCATGAAGTTTTTTTAAGTCTCTGTATTTATAAGGTTGGTCATGTGGACATCTGTAGCGCATCTTACATCCGATGAGGTCTCATTCCAACTTCACAAGGTAGATCTATCTCTTCCAGGAACCTCTGGATCCTGGTCACATCTTCGTCACTGTACAATTTCAAAGTAATGCAGTATAGCCATGATGTGCTGGGGCATGAAGACGTAGCCGGTGTACAGGGCCATCCCCACCACGGAAACCAGCATCGAATCTGCGTGATGGTTAAGGAAACTTATTTTTCCTAGTCTATTTCAAAACTAAATTCCAGGGTTTTTTTTTTTTTCAACAACCATCAATTTCCGGTCAAGTATTCATTTGCATACCGTGTTTTTGTATATATCAAGTACATATAAAGATCTAATAGTGCAGAAATGGTACTCACCATGACAACACCCTACGTGGTCTTTAGCTCATTTATCATTTACCCTCTACCATGCAAAGTCAGCACTGTTACTCTCACAATTAGATGGAGGTGAAAACATCAGATGGCTTAAAATTAAGTATCTATAGTGTTCAACCTAAGAGACAAGAGCACATTGGCGCTGGAAAATGGCTCAGCTGCTAAAGAGCACTGACTGCTTTTCCAGAGGACCTGGGTTCAACTCTAAGCACCCACATGGAAGCTCACAACAGTCTATAGTTTCAGTCCCAAGGGATCCAATGCCCTCTTCTGGACTCTATGGTCTATACACATACACGAAGGCAAAATGCCCATACACATAAAATGGAAAAAGAAAAACTGAGGGGGAGGGGAATATAATTATACTTCATAACTTCAGAAGATCTACCAATTTAAGTAACAGCAAGAAGGGATGTATGATCTAAGGTTTTCAGGTTTAAACTTCCAAGTGGCAGGAGGTACCGACTCTGGCTCGCCAGCACTGGATTACAGACTGTCACGCACCAACATGCGTGGCCTTTTACAAAGATACACAGGATCCAAACTCAAGTCCTCACAGTTGTACAGCAAGCACTTCTTCACTGAGCCATTCCTTGCAGTTTGGGGTTTTGTTCTGTTTTGTTTTGTTTTATGAGAAGGTTGGGTTTAAATAAACAATGTGCCCACTACAAACTAGTATTTGTATAACAGTTCAGCTGGCAAATCTCTTAATCTAGAGCTTTTCCATGGGGTGTTTACTGCCGTTATTACTCATGAGGCTGAGAAAATAACGACTTGCCCAGAGCCAAACTGAAAGCTGTCATTAGAACCCAGAGGTCAAACCAAGACTCGAAACCTATTCACTCACATCACGGAGAAAATGGAACTGAAAACTCTCCCACCATCTTCTAACCTTACACTGTACTCTCTCCTTAATCTTGTTTTTTTGTTTGTTTTGGTTTTGTTTTGTTTGGGGGGGGGGCATCTCTCTGTGTACCCCTGGCTGTCCTGGAACTCGTATAGACCAGGCTGGCTTTGAACTCACAGGGATCTGTCAGCCTCTGCCTCCCAGTGCACGATCACAGAGGCATCTGATCTGGTCTACCTTTCTCTTCATTACATTTCTTTAAAACGAGCAAACAAAATGCCCACTTACTGACTCCCTGTCATTAGCAACTCACTCACTTCCACCCATCACTGGAAATACAGATATCCCAAGGCTCCTCCCAGTGGCCTCTTAGCAAACACAGCAGCTCATCAGGGCGCTGGCGTGGTCTCTGCTACACTATCTGTCCGACAGGTCTGAGCTGAGGTGTCTCTCTGGGGCTCTCATCTCCACCACCATCTCCTGTGTGTTCCCCTGTCCATCGCTGCTGTGTAGGGTGACTAAGAACGGATTCTGCTTCTCTTCCAAATATCAATTTGGGGGTTGATATGCTAAATTTGGTTTTTTTGGTTTTACTTGCAGTGCTAAGGATTGAACCAGGGCCTTGGGTATGCTAGTTCACTTGCAATGAGCTCCATCCCCAGCCTAGTACACAGTACACCTACCTACTCATCCAACGAATCCCGCATTCAAATTAACTAAACCTTCCCAGTTCGTCTCCAGTGCCTACAAATATGTCCAATCGCTCACCCCTCCTTTCCTCATCAAAGATAAATGATAGAGGCAATTTTAGTCCTTACTCGTCTTGAATATTTGGATCTACTTCAGGTCATACTGCTTAGAAATAGAAAAAAAAAACCATCAGTTCTGGCAAAGGTAAGCAGAACTATTGAAAGTCATCCGAACTTACCCTTTATAGAATAAGTTCTTTTAAAAAAAAAAAAAAAGAAAAGAAAAAAAAGACTTCTTTTGTGACCTGCTAGGTATGATGACCCATGCCTTTAATTCCAACATGCAGGAGGTAGAGGCAGCCGGATCTAAGTATGAGGCCAGCCTGGTCTACATAGTTCTAGGACTCCTGAACCTCATAGAGAGACCCTGTCTCTAAAAACCAATGTTGAGAACTGGTAGCAAATGCCTATAGTCCCAGCACTCAGGAGGCAGAGGAAGATGCATCTTTGAAAACAAGGTCACTCTGGTCCATAAAGTGAGTTCCAGGACAACCAGGGCTACACAGAGAAACCCTGACTTGAAAAGCAACAATAACGGCCAGGCAGTGGTGGCGCATGCCTTTAATCATAGCACTCATGAGGCAGAGGCTGGTGGATTTCTGAGTTCGAGGCCAGCCTGGTCTACAAAGTGAGTTCCAGGACAGCCAGGGCTAGACAGAGAAACTCTGTCTCGAAAAACCAAAAAAAAAAAAAAAAAAAAAAAAAAAAAAAAAAAAAAAAAAAAAAAAGAAAAGCAACAATAACAACGATTTGTTTTGTAGCTCGAGACAGAGGCTGGCAAAACTCTGTGAGTTCAAAGCCAGCCTGGTCTATATAGGGAACTCCAGAGCAGCCAAAACTATACAGTGAGACTATGTCTCAAAAAAATAAAATAAAATAAAAATTCAAAAAAAATCAGTGTTTATGTATGGTCAAAAGAGGACAATGGATCTCTTGGCACCAGTTATGAGCTGCCCTATGTGAGTGCTGAGATTCCAACTAGGACCTTTACAAAACCAGCATGTGCTCTTAACCACTGAGCTATCTCTTCAGCCCGTTCTTAAATTTTTATGTTATTCCCCTCTCCCTGTGTGTGTGTGTGTGTGTTTGTGAGAGAAAGAGACAGACAGACAGACAGACAGACAGACAGACAGACAGACACAGGGGCAAGGGGGAAGAAAGCAGGGGAAGAAAGTGATTGAGCATGTCAGTCAGGCATATGCGCAGAGAACTTAGAGGACAACTTTGGGGAATCAACTACTGTGGGTTCCAGGGATGGAGCTTGGACTGCCAGGCCAACATGGAAAGTGCTTTTGACCCCCTGAGCCGTCTTGCTGACTCAAGTCAACTGAATTTAACTACAAAGTCATAAACTGCTTTGAAATTTTACACAAAATTAAACCTCCATAAAATTTAATCTTTATATTCCACAAAAAAATGTTCCTGTATATCCTGACCTCATTTCTTCTAATCTCCAGAATAATAAATAGCATTACAGAAGAAGTTTCTAAATTAAATTTCAAAATTACTCCAAAACTACTCTAAGTCTTCAATCATAAGAAAATACTTTAAAAAGAATACTTAAAATAGATTTAGGTATATATTGACACACTAAATAAAAATAACAGTATAGAGCTTCTGCTAGACTGAATAGTCAATCACTTTTTATTTGTTTTTATGCCGGGATTAAAGGCCTGCTTCACCGTGCCCAGCAAAATGTTGGCACTTTTGATCTGTAGTTTCTTGGGGATCTCCAAGATGGATCAATATTTCACACATATTAAGTTTTAAAAACCACTAGAAATAGGGTCTTATTTAGCCCAGACTGGCCTGGGTCTCATTTAGCCCAGGCTAGCCTTAAATCACTAAGCTAGGATGACCTTGAACTCCTAGTCCTCTTGTCTCTACCTCCCAAATGCTGGGATTATAAAGCAAGAACTACCACACCCAAATACTTTTGATAGGTGACTTAACAGATCTATGTAATTTTAGCCACCAAGTTCCAACAGCTCCAGTGTGCTGCACTGAGCTAAGCATTCCCTGGGAACGGGGAACACTACTGTCACCATTTAAACTGGCAGATCCTTTGATGCTAGCTTGGATTGTTGGTTTGGCTTAGTTTGGTCTCAGTTTGTCCTGGGTTTTGGTTTGTTTGTTTGTTTGTTTATTTGTCCATTTGTTTTGAGTCAGTGACCTCAAACTCTCCATCCCCCTGTCTCAGCCTCCCAAGTGCTAGCACTATGAGTATATTATCAGCACACACGACTGAAAGTGTGAGCCTCTACCAACACTGCCTGACACTGGTTTTATTGAGACAGTTGTGAGGCTGGGAAAGATGACTTCATGTCCTTAATGGGTCCTCACAAACAGAGGTAAATATGTACCATTTGGAGTGGGTTGGCTATAATTTCCTATCTGGTTCTTAAATGGATCTCTCAGTCTGTCCCAAATCTCTCTAAGTATAAATGCTTTATAGGCTAGGGAAACAATGCAGCAGGTTAATCAATACCCACCAATCATGAAGATCCAACTTCACATCCCTAGGACTCACAGAAAGCTAGGCACAGTGGCACAGGCCTGTAATCTCAGAGCTCCTCCATCAAGACGGGAGACACAGACAGGAAACTCCCAGGAGGCCTGCAGGCCAGTAAGCCTATCTTACATGGAGGCAAACAAGAGACCCCGTGTCAAACAAAGTAGAAGGCAGGGACATAACATATGAGGTGTTCTCTGACCTCCACAAGTGTGCCACGGCATGGGGGCATCTTGCACACATGAACACACACCTAGTTTTAAAATAACAATAAAGCATCCTGGGCACTGTAAAGTATAAATAGCGAGTCCCAGAAACAGGATGTCCCTGCATAGCCCTGCCGTCCTTACCTGTACTCTACTATAAAATGTAGGCACACAGGGGCTGGTGAGATGGCTTAGTGGGTAAGAGCACCCGACTGCTCTTCCAAGGGTCGGGAGTTCAAATCCCAGCAACCACATGGTGGCTCATAACCACCCGTAACAAGATCTTACTCCCTCTTCTGGAGTGTCTGAAGACAGCTACAGTGTACNTACATATAATAAATAAATAAATCTTAAAAAAAAAAAAAAAATGTAGGCACATCACCGACCTGAGAGCTGACAGGAGAATGAGGAATCCATACTGCTTTACAGCATCACTAAATCTGTTCAAGAGGTGAACATTTGCCACCCCAACTCAGACCTGTTTGGCACTTCCCACGGCTACCCTGCTACCTAAGTGCTACGATTTATGTCATAACACTGGGGTGTCACTGACCTTCTGGGGTTCTACCAAAAAGAAAAAAGAAAAAAAATGAGATTCCTCTTTCTTCATTAACATTTTAGGACCCCATTTATTTGGAGAAGACGTTTAGTTACCACAACTGAATTATCCTTCCAGTCATCTATTGGAGACACAATAAATGTAAATCTATCTGATTATATCTGACACACCAACAAGACTGATAATATACAAATAATCTTTCTACTTACCACACCTGTATAAAGTTGCTTATTTAAGTTCTTGTACCTATACAGAAGTCAGATTTATAGAAGAGCCTCCTCTGACTAGGCTACAACCCCCCCAAAAAAAAAAAACTAAAAAAAAACAAACATGCAAAGCTGAGGTCTGAGTTTTAAGTGTTGTGAGCAGGACCAGGCCTCACTGAGCCTCCGCTCCAGGCTGTAGGAAACCACGATAGAGCTGCCTCATAAATCACTCCAGGACCAGCAGGCGGTATGCAGGCCCTGAAGATAAATGTTTATACAGAGGCTGAATGAAAAACAGGTTCCTTATAGCCAAGATGTAACATGAATTGTAACATGGTATTACTACTCATGAATAAACGAAATGCAACCAGGCATGTGGGCAATACACCTTTAATCCCAGCACTCAGGAAACAGCAGCTGGTGGAGCTCTGCGAGTTAAAGGCCAGCCCGGTCTACACAGCAAGTTCCAGGACAGCCAGGACAGTGAGACTCTGTCTTAAAAAAAAAAAAA